>NW_024082327.1:0-60718 GCF_003009895.1 Hyaena hyaena | reverse complement strand
AAAAAGGGGAAAAGAAAAGGAAAAAAGAAGAAAACCGATGGACAAAGAACGGTTTAAAGCATATACCTGGATTTCCCAGCTACAGTTAAATAGCCGTGTGTATGCAGTGCTGGTTGAAGAGCACAGAGAAAGAGAGAGAAGGCAGGGTGGGATGAGGCACAATTGGAAACAGAATGAACAGGCAGAAGGGATAAGAAGCTTTTTTCAAAGAGGTAAAGGGTAGAATATGGTTGGATAGGTGAGAGAAGGGTGCTGGAATTATCCAGAGAAACTATATAGTCTAATTACTCCTGAGAGAAAGAGATGAAAACGTCGGTAGGTGTAGAATTTACATTTACAGAATGGACTCGTTGTGATTGTTTAAGCAAGCCGGTGACCAGGGTTAATCAGGTCAGTGTTCTGGGGAAAAAAGAGAGAAAAGAGAAAGAAGAAGAAAAAAAGAAAGAAAAAAAGGGAAGAAAAAACAAAAAGGAAAAAAAGACAAAACAAGGAAAAAAAAAGGAAAAAAAAAGGGAGGAGGGCAGCTCTCAGGCAGGGATGGGCGTGGCGTGATCCAATGCCTCAGGCGGGAGCTCTGCCTCGGCGGTTGTGGGGAGGAGAGTGACGGTGCTTCAGTTCTTTCTTGAACCAAGCGCTGCTTCTCACTTTTTTGGGCGTGTAAACTCCCTGTACCGGGGATGCAGCCGAAGTTGGTTGCACTCTTCAACCCAGGCCAGTCCCAATCTCCACATCCCCGTCCGTGCACCCCGCTGAAGTTGCCTTAGACACAGCTTCCCAGGCAGCCCCCTCGGGCAAGTCCAGGCCCCCTGCCGAGCTCTGGGGGCGGCGTCAGAATCGCTGCTTCCTTCTCTGGGTCGGGCTGGCGCGCATGGGCGGGGGCTTGCCTGCCGGGTGCGCTGAGCCCGCTGGAGTGAGGAAAACCAGGTCCCTCTATGGCTCGTCACCCGAAACACGAACTCACAGGCAAATCTCCCAGTTTTTAGCTCTTTGCCTTCCCCCTAGAGCCCCAGCCAGCCAGGAGTGCGGACGCCCGGTGTCCGCACGCGGCTCTTCCAGGGGCCCCAGCCGCCCGGGAGGACAATGGCGGCAGGCGCGCCGCCACTCTGAAGTCCAGCCAGCAGGAGCCAACACAAAGAAGCAGTCTGTGCGCTCAGCACCCCTCCCCCCCGGGACCAGTTGGCGCGAGAGGACCTGGCGTGCAGGTATTTGGCAAGTACGGTCTTTCTATGCCCCGAGCAGAGGTTTTTCCCCCTCGAGCGGAGGCTTTTCTGTTTCGGACTCTCTCTTTTTCCCCTTTCACTCCCTGTAGAGGGGGATCGCCTCCCACCCTGGAGTCTCCGATCCCGGCCCGATTTTATCTTCCCCGGTTCGCACTCACGTTAGAAGGCTTTCTCAGTGGATTCTGCGTCCTTTTTCTCCCAATCTCTCAGGTTTTGTAAGGTTTCCAATGGCTTCAGATCTTTTCCGTGTGATGTATGGGCGCGAGTGCAAGTACAGAGCTCCTTACTTCTCCGCCATCTTGCCCCTCCCCAAGAGTCAGACCTCCTAGGAGCCATTCTTGTTCACTTTTTTTCGTAACATGTGCCGTCTTTTTTTTTTCTTTTTATTCATTCATCAGCAAATCCTGTTGGTTTTAATTTATTACTACGGAAGTTTCCTTTCTCCTAGTCTCTTAGACTACTGCTTGCCTTGATTAGGCAATAAAGTCCTATTGTAATGTCATTTTACATCTAAGAAGATGGTGGTTAAAATTCTTGCTTGTATTTTTTTAATTTACTAATGTTTTGACAATCAATTTTTTTCTAAATTTGTTCTCAACCTGTTTAAAAGAGAATATTAGAGAATAGCTAAATGAATCTGATATCTCACAAAGAAGAGATTATGTGATTTTCCATGACCACAAAAGAATTTAGCTCTGCCATATACTTCTAGGAATTACTATGGGTTTCATAGAGAAGATGAAAATAGTAATGTGATATAGAGAATAAGACTATAATTTTAATATGTAGTTATTACTTTCTAGATGAATTTATATGCTAGATTGTTTATATATGTAGAGGTAGATCCCACATTTTCTGAAGCTTACATAAATTGGGAAGCCTGCTTTGAGAAGTAGATAGAACATTAGAGATACACAATTTGTAGAGGTTCTCCTAGGGTCATGGGGAAAATGAGGAACCTGAAAAATTAGCTTTATTATCTTCACAGCAGATCTGCCTCTGTACTCCCTAAGAAAATTTTCACTCTACTCCCTAAGAAAATACTGTAACTATCAGTTCCAGGTTACATATTAGGAAATTGAGATTTAGAAAGATTAAATAATTTCAAGGGTTTCACTGCAAGGAGAGGTAGGATTGTGGCTAAAAGGGAGGTATGTGTAAGTCTAGAATCTGTTCTTAGTCCTTTTGCTTTACCATCCCCACTGTGAGGCAACACGAACTGGTCTCCCTTGTAAATACTCACTGATAATGGCAGTCTCTTCCTCTCAAAAACAAGTAATTCTCAGTTATAGTATTTAGTTTTGAATTTTTACTCAGAGCCTTGAAATCTTCTTCACAGTAGCAATAGGTACCAACTGTAGATCTTGTTCCTCACCTGCACAACATAAGCCCCTCCTCCAGGGTGAGCTAATCCTGTACACAAAACACAGTTACTTTGTATTGTGCTCCATATCCAGGGGTTATCCTTCTGCTTGTAGACAGCATCAAGCCACAATCCAATGTCCAGGCCAGAGCTCTTCTTTATACATTATTAAATTCTCCTTCATATGTTTGGCTCACAAATCAAGATTTCCTTTTTTTTTTTTTTTTTTTGTTTTTTTTTTATCCTGGCTCTCAATGTCTTCTAAGGGCATGTTGGTGTAAACACTCATTCCTTTTGCAGGGTGATAGTAGCTATACTTTGACCAGTTCAGAGCTTTACCTCTAGTGATCTAATAAATAATCTGAGGGTAACAGCTGCTTCCTTCTGTTCTTGGTATTGTCATGCAGGGCCTGGGCCAGGAGGAATCACAAATAGGTGCTCAGAAAAGCCATGCTGGTTAGATAGGTTTGCCTTGGTGTTAGGATTCATACATTTACATTTTCCTTATAAAATTGCCAGTTAAAAGGTATCGTCAGGGGCACCTGGGTGGCTCAGTCAGTTAAGCATCTGACTTGTGGTTCATGGCATGATCTCACCGTTTCCAAGTTCATGTCCCGTGTTGGGCTCTGTGCTGACAGCTCAGGGCCTGGAACTGTTTCAGATTCTGTGTCTCCCTCTCTCTCTGCCCCTTCCCCACTCACAGTCTGTCTCTCTATCTCTCAAAAATAAATAAATATTTAAAAAAAATTTAAAAAGGTATTGTCAAAGCCTTCAAGTCATTAAATAACCCTAAGTAGGGGTTCATTTTAATCTTAAAATAATAAGTAAATCTGTTTGCCTATTCAGTTGTGAAATTCATGCATCCATTTGATTGAGCAAGTTTTTTTTAATAACTCATGTGTCTCTTTTTCTTAGCTGGTATTGTGAGGACTTATGGAGTGTGTCTCCCACTTGCTGGGCACTTTTTCTTTGGTAGAAGAGTGAAAAAAAACCAGTCTGGGCTAGAGGGTAAGCATTTCACCAGTATGACAGCAGAAATCCCTCAGAGGCTTCCCTTAGTCTCTGCCTTAGTAAGCTGGCTCCCTCTACTTCTCACACATACCTGACCTTTTCCTTTGGTGGGGTGGTAGATTGGTGATCTAGTCATATGGAATCAAGATCCCTCCAGTGCAATACACGATGGAGATTTAGAGACTTTGTCTTTCAGGCCCAACAAAGATGCGAGGATCTCAGTTGATAACATTATCTTATTTGCTTTTAATTTTTTGCAGAACATTTTCTGAAAATTGAACTCCTTTATCTTAGAGTCAGAGATCTTAACTTTGACCTAGTTGCCCTTTAAATATAAATAAGAGCTGTTGTTAAATGCTAACTGTCTTATATTTGTCTGGTTTACTTGCCTGCATAATATTTTGTGGTGCTGTTCTTGAAAGACCGCTTTTTTCTCTTATCCTCAGTGAATAATTCCATTTGCAACCTATGTGAGTTTAGACACATAGTTTCTTTTTTATTTTTTCATCTTTAGATGAATTTATACAGGTCATCAGAATTACAATTTGGATTTAGTTCATATATTTTGGTTAGAATTACATTATTTGAATTATCAAATGTTTAAAAAAATAGGAGTTTACATTATAGTTTCACTCCTCTGTAGTATTTAATCAAGGATTCCTCTTGTCAATCAATCAGTTTATTTACATTTATGTTACACTGTTCAGGCAAGGGTGTGTTTTCATGTAACACACACACACACACACACACACACACAGATTCTCTACTTCTGCCACTTCCTATCCTCCTGTCACTGGGCCTAAAATGGTAAAAATGCCAGAGCAGAACTGGAAATGGACAAACACCCATGTGTCTACTTTAAAAAGTAGCAATATCAAAAATACTGTAAGACATTTATTGACTGTAAACTAGGATTAGCACCAATGACCTTCATTATGAACATTTACTTGTGCATTGTGATGTTTTGAAGCTACTTTTTAGCCTTTGAATTGCATAGCTATATAACCAATTAAGGAGTGTTGATTGTTGAACTTATTGTTTAGGAGGGTTCAAAGAAGTTCTACCCACAAAATGTACCAGATAAGCATGCATGAAATAGTAATCATCTGCTATGGACTGAACTGTGTACCTTCCCTCCTCAATTTACATGTTGAAGCTATAAACCTTTCATGTGACTACTGGAGACAGGGCCTTTAAGGTGTGATTAAGGTTAGGTGAAGTCATAAGGACATCCTGGATCTGATGGAACGAGTGCCCTGATAGGAAAAATAAGCGATACCAAAGCTCTCACTCTTTGTATTTCTCTCCAGGAAAAAGCAAGAAGACAGCCATCTGCAACCCAGTAAGATTACTCTCACCAGAACCTGGCCGTGCTGGCATCCAGATCTCAGACCTCTAGCTTCCAAAACCGTGAGAAAATTATTTTCTGTTCTTTAAGGCATCCAGTCTATAGTATTTTGTTATGGCAACCTGAACTGATTAGTATGCCATCCACAATAGAAAAAAATTATAATACTTCCCAAATACCAGGAAGACATGATCAAAAAAGTAGAACCGAATGTGGTCTGAGCAGTCTAGAATCTCAAAGATACTTGGGATGTTACTTTAGAGTTAAAAGATGGATAGAATTTGAATAGGTGGACATAAAATCCTTAGAAACAAACAAGAGGATAAAAAAGTATAAGATTTATTTGATAGCACTTATAAAATTGATCTGTTCAAACAAAAATGTTTAGAGACATAAGATAAAGACATAAATAATATGTCTATTGAATGACTAACCAGATGCTAGCACTCTCCACTTGGCATCTTGGTGATTAAAAAGAAACAGGAGAAAGGAAAGAAGAGGATATTGTGGACCCTTGGATTATACTCTGAGGTAGGCAGGCTATACCCGGCCAGCTAGGTTAAACTGTTCTTACCTCCTTGGAGTTATGGTAGTAAACAAATGTGAGATTTTGCCCAAGCTTTGCAGGAGAACTTTGAAGCGATGCCTCCTATAGGAGGTGCAAGGAATGGGACTGGCAGAGATGCTACCATGGGAAAAAAAAATCTGTGTTGCCTCCAGACATTGTTATAGGAAGTGGAGACACCTGGTTTGATATTTGTTCTCTTTTGTCCTCTGTTTTCTGCACTGAGACTTGTCTGGCAGTGGAGAGAACAGATATGAGGAATGGCATGCATGTTCCCTTGTTCTCACGCAGCAAAACGGTTTTAATCTCACTAGAACATGTACGTGCAGAATGTAATAATGAAAAGAACATTGGGTTTGAAGCCAGAAGAACCAGTGTGCAAATGTTAGATTAGCTACATAGCAGCTTTCCTATCTTAGGTTCGTTTAACCTCTCAGAGAGCAGGTCTTCTCAAGTGAAAATATATCTCATCAGGTTATCTTGATAACATGAGCTTAGATATAAATTAATAAATGATAATAGTAATTACATGATAGATATTTCACAAATGTAAGGGATTTTTAAAAATCCCTCTGCATCTTTTTTCCATTTTGATTTATGTGGTGGTGATGGACCTCCATTTTGTGGCGAGCACTGGATTTATTTTGGAGTATCTTTCCCAAAAAAGATAACTCATCCAAAGCATTCTCCCAAATGGTTAAGTAAATTTTGTTATAAACATGGAATTCTTTACATGGAACTCCTGGCTGGCTCAGTCAGTGGAGCCTGTGACTGTTGATCTCGGAGTTGTGAGTTCAAGCCCCACATTTGGTGTAGAGATTATTTAAAAATATATTAAAATAGATTTTGAAAAAATTTTCAGACATTAAAATGAAAATATAAATTATTAATAATGAATATGATAATATGTATCTAATATTTTGAAAAACATAAATTCCTTCAAATGCCAAGTACTATGATTTAAATATTTTAACATCCTGGTTTCTTCTGAGAATATAAATATGGTAAAATCAATAGTTACTGTTAACATCCATTTTTAGAAGTGTCAGTGATCCCTTATAGTCCCACTGTCTTTTTATGAAAAGCATCTCCATTAGATACAAGGTTCCCAGGCCTAGCCTTTCAGCTTTGTGACTATTCCCCCATGTCCCACTTTGTAAATGTTCATTTGCTTGTAATGGCAATTTATGTCACTGTGCATTATACGGATGGCCTAATTCAAGGCCAGTCATCCAGTGGAGATGTCTTCACTTCGAGGAAAGTTGGTTAATGTTTGGAACCAGGATGTTTTATTGTACTATATCATTGAAGTGTATTTTCTACAATGTCTTTTTACTGACTGCACCTAAAAACATTTCATTATGTTCAATCATTTGCACTCATTCTCATTAGAAGGTTATCATTTCCCCTGTAGTTATACCTGTCCCAATGCCAGTGCTGCTTCAGGTTTCTGACACTGCAATAAGAGAACTGTTGGTTTCAAAATGAAAATCCTTATTACACATGAGATATCTAGTGGTTTAAGTAAATGAAATGTACCATCCTTCATTGGAAGAGATAGTGCCCTTGGTCAGGGCCTAAAATAGGTGGAGGTGCGGGGTGAAAAGTATATGATTTTAGGAGCTCTCATAGGTCTCTCCTGGGTTTATACACAACTCCCTGAAACTCCACCTGCATCTTTGTCTTACGGGAAAGTCTATTCTTGGCATTCCTTAAAAATATCTCACTGGCTTTCATCTGATTTATTCATTCATTCTTTTTTATTTATAACCTTGGAGTGACAGTCATGTTTTATGATTTCTGTTTGGTTATGCAGATTCAAAAATGAATTACTCAATGTTGTTAATATTAAAGAGAATGATGCATACTGGGGTTACAGTATACAAACAATAGAATGTTTTAGAACCTCTGAAGCCACACATACAAAGGGCTGTGGGGCATGGGAAAATGCCAGTGATGGCTCTGAAAAAGTAACAGATGCACTTTATTAGGTTAGCAGAGGTGGCCAACTTGACAGTAAAAGCACAAAAAATAGTCATAGGAGTAGCATGTGGAAAGGAGGTGTGAGAGATCCTGACATCTTCAAATAAGAGTAAATAGGTATAAATAGATTTAGAGCCCTGTGAAATGAGAATTTAAAGGCTATGTGGTAGGTCAATGTGGGGTGGGATCAAAGTTGGGGTGAGACTCTGGGATGGAGAATAAGTCAAAGTTGGGTTAAAGTTTATATCATGTTCAGTTATACATATAACAATAAATGTTGATGTATTTTTGGAGCAAGGATGTTTTATAAATATCAAAGTTTTCTGCATCAAAATGGCATTATTGAAATGATTGTCCTGATACGTAATATATCTATTGCATACATCCTAAGCCTCTATTTTCCCCTCTTTCTTTTTATCAAACTATAGAAGACATCAAGTTAATTGTTCCCATCAAAACTGATGATATGGTATTACTGTCATCAACTCAAAATCATCTGGAAGAATGATTCTTTATAATATCAATTTCCTGTCCTGAAAGAACAGCTTGAGATTAAATACTAAAAAACCTAAATCAACCTTTCTGTTAAATTTCCTTTAAAATATATGATTAGCATAGAAAAATTTATTCATTTAATTACTGAGGGATAAAGTTTGCATGATACTTACCAAAGATTCACTAAGAAGTTATTTCTTTAAAATTACAGATTTTATGGGTACATGCTTGGGATTATTCTAGGACCAAATTGGCTTACTTTGAAAATATTTTTTTATTCTAAAATTCTTGTGATTGCTTACTATTGCTTTTATTTTATTTTAGGGACTGTATCGTAATTTTATTTGTGATTTTTATTTATTATTTTTATGTACTGAATTCATCACAGTAGTATCTCATGAGGTAATCACAATTGTTTCTTTAGATTCTTCCTAGATTCTTGAGAGGTGGACTGACCATCTTATTTCATTTTCAAATTCTCCATCCAGTGGAATATTATTCTTTGCCCTTCCTGCTTTCCTACTAGTAGTGCAGAGGTAAATTTATTATGCTTTTCCAGAAGTTTTACAAATTCTCACTGTACATATTTCAGAATTCCAATTTTACACATTGTGTCATTTTATTCTTTTTCACTGGTTACATTTCACCTTGACTTCTTTAGATGTTTATTTTTATTTTATTGTTCCTAACCTTAATACTTATTGTGTCATGTGTTTCACAGGCTGCCTAAAATTTATTTGGTAATGAAATGTGATAAAACAAACACAGGGAATGCTGTTCCTCACATGACACTAAGCATAAGCAAGTAAGATGCTGTGCCTCTCCATTTTATAGATGAGGCATTAAGACTGAGTAGGATAACATGATTGGACATGCTGTCTAACCAGAATTGAAGTTGGGGGCTAGCGGGTAACAGGTGGGCATGTGCTTATCAGCTGCTAATTTGTCCACAAAGCCCTTTGTTCTATATATGAGCAGTGCTGCATAATTTAATAAATCATATCAATAATGATGACAGACAGGAGAAGAAAATTATAACCAATCATGAAAGAAATGCTACCTGCGTTAAGCAAAATCAGGACAGAAAATCAGGCTTGCCATCCACCAGAGAATGCTCGGAGTTTAACAGTTTTAAGGCTGTTTCTCTAGAGACTGGAGTGTGCATCTCCCTCCTCATTGCTAATGAAGTATAATTCATTTTTACCTCGCCCCCACCTTTAGAAATCAAAGTTCAAGCGTCCGTAGCAGACACATTTGAAAGGCGAGGTCTTCTCTCCCCTTGCAATATTGTGTCTCCTCTTCAGGGAGCATTCTCCTGTTTTATTAATTATTGTGCTTCAATGACATTATTATTCATGGACTAGCATCTCAAAATACTTGACTTACCACTGGGTCTGGAACTAATACTAATAAGTACAAGGCTGAGTACTGGGTGAAGTTTATTTTCTTTTTTTTTTTTCCTATTTCTTTTCTGCACACAAAGAAAGAGGATACTTTTATTCATAATCATTTGTCTTGCACTTCTAAACAGAATATAGCCCGTTGACTCATTAGGGGGCAGTTTCATGGAGAAATGCACCTCTAGGGTGTATTTCTAAAAAACGGGAAAAAATGATTTCAAATTTCAACAGACCACTGAAAGAAGAGGCATAAAAATAAAGACTTGTTTAATTTGTTATGATTTTAATACAACTTACAATAATATTTATTTTGAAGGGCAGAGAGTCTTTGTTCACTGGTATGGAGTCAGTGATTGCAAACACAGTGCTGTGTTGGTAAAAGGGATGTTGGTATTTGAGGTAAGCTTATAATATAATGAGATTGATTGTTTTAAGCAAACATAGTAGAATATATTCATTCAAAGAAGACAAGTCCTCTTCAAAGTAGCCAACACCGAAATCTACTGTATCAGTTAAGAGTATATTCCCAATTTTCAGCTGTAGTCACAAACAAAAACTACCAATAATATCAAGAAACAGGTTTATTTTTTATTCATAACAGAAAATCTGCTGGCATTTGGTCACCTATTTTGTGACAATAAAAAACAAAATAACTTTTTTTTTTTTTTTTGCTCTGCCATCCAGATCACAATTACTTTTGACTCTTATTGTTTGGCCCAAGGTCATAGAATGGCTGACTCACCTTCCATGTAAATTTGTGTTCAAAGCAGAGGAAGGAGGAATAAGGTGGGGCCAGGAAGCTTCCTCCTGCTTCTTTTCTTCTAATCAAGAAATTTTAAAAACTTCAGACATTTATTCTTTTATGTTCTTACCAGGAATTGGGTCTCATGTCTTCTAGCTGCAAAGAGGTTGGAAGACCAGGTATATGACTTTATATTCCCTACTGTAGTAGATGAGCAAGGGAAAAGGCACTGAAATTGGAAAAAGTAGATGACCAAAGAAATATGTCTACCATAAGCATCGAGTTATTTCAACAAGGTTTTATTTTTTTAAAGTTCTTCTTTGTTAACTGACTTCATTTTCAAATATAGGTTTTCCGTGTAGCAGACACCATGTCTACCTTTGATCAACATTGTTGAGCAGCTAGCATAATGCCTTTGAATACATTTATTGAATGTATGAATTTCATGAATTAACCAACACAGTTTCTCCACTGGGTACTGATAGTTGTATTGTATATGACTTTCAATCAAAGAGGGGTAGATGATGGGGATGTAAAAACAAAACAAAAACAAAAACAACAAAAACAAAAACTGGCAGGGGTGCCTGGGTGACTCAGGGGGTTAAGCATTCAACTCTTGATTTCTGCTCAGGTCATGATCCCAGGGTTGTGGGATCGGGCCCAAGATTAGACTCTGCACTGAGCATGGTGTTTGCTTAGGATTCTCGTTCTCCCTCTCTCTCTCTTCCTTTATCCCCCAAAAAGAAATCAATAATCATTTTTTAAACCTGGCAGCTGAAAATGTTAAGCTGAAGGAACACTTTTTCTTTTTAGTGGATGAGGTGGTACAAAGTATCATGAAAGAAGGCCAGAGATGGATGGAATAAACCATGCAAGCTAATTCATGGCCTCCCTGTGTCCCCACAAGTGAGGGACACATTTCTCACAGGTACCAGGGCCTGGAGCTAAATATCCGGGCCTGATCCTGTATCCTGTTGATTTTCCCCTGATCACTTCTGTCATTGCTTCCTAAAAACCCCTTCGTACTGTTTTGTCTCTAGGTCTGAATACTGGCAGTTCCAGCTGAGGGGAAAGTTTCCTATAAAACTTTAACTAGTTTTTCATTAATTCCTTTTTTTAATAAAGATTTTTTTGTTCTTTTCACCTAATACTTATAAGCTACATGTCAGTCTCCAAAACAATACCTCCATCACTGAAATTGCTTGAGCTGCCTGCGATTTTATTGAAACTCCTGGTTTGAGGAGTTCTCAGTGATTTAGTTTTTGAGAAGCTGAGGTACTGGGGTTGCCTTTGTATTTCATGCCTAGGAAGCATACTGGCTGGAGTCCCTTATACCTGTGGCTTAATTGAACATCTGCAGAATGATGGGGAAAGACACTGATGTGAATAAAGGAAGGAGTTTGACTAAAATTCTTCTGAAACAGTCATTCCACAACGAGCGATTAAAAAACTAGGTGGACTGATTCTCCTCTGTCCCTGGATTTATAGTTATTTTCTGCCCTCCAACTAGCACTTCCTCTGATCTCATGTTATCCCCCACCTCACCCCGTGCCTCACCTATTTTCTCAGGTTCACCAGTGTTTCCTCTGCCCATTGTCCAAACAAATTATTTAAATTACTGTTGCATGTTATACATTTAGAGCTGTCATAATCGTTATTGGGGTTAATCAGTTGAGTGATACTATGAATAGGACAACTATGATTACTTCTTTTTAATCGAGTTAGAATAAACTGGGATACTATGAGGTTAAATGGGATCCAGCCAGCAGTAGAGCCAAAACTAACACCCAGGTTTTCTCAATTTTAAATAATGATTTTTTTCCTATATATACCAGAGCACAGAGAATCAAATAAATCGAATGTAGTTATTATTTGAAAACAGAGTTCCCCCTCCTAAAAAACTTCATTAAATCTAGTGTATCAGATTCAGTACCAGCCCCAGCTCTCAGACAGAGCTTAAGCTATCTCTGTCCTCTTCAAGGATTAGATTTTTCTAGGCATTTAGAAAAGTCATACCATTATACTTATGAAAGTAAACCGTCATAATAGATTCAAGAAGACCTTTTGGGGCTTCCTAAACCCTCAGGAGTCTTCTAGAAAATATTTTTTTTTTCTAGAAAATATTTTTAAGGCAGTTTCCTTAAAATGAATTTGAAAAACCTTATTAAAAAAAACACTAGTAGGAGACTATAAAATTGTCACAATAAAGACTAAAGAAAAGCATTTAGTAGATTAGCACAACTTCATGACTAAAAACCTTAGAAAAGTATGATTAGATAGAAATTTCCTTAAGGTGTTTAAAAAAAAAGTTTATGAAAACTCCAAACACTGTCTTAAATGGGGAAAACTTCTAAGCTTTTACTTTAAAATAAGGAAGAAGATAGATAAAAATAGCATTTATCATTACTTTGACATTATATGGGTCCACTAGCCAACACAGTAAAACAAGAAGAAAACCATAGACATTGAAAAGATGGAAATATTATTTTTATTATTTTATATTATGTAATTGTCAAAATAGAAAATATAATAGCATCTATAGCAAAATTAAAAATACTAGATAGGGGGTGCCTGGGTGGCTCGGTGGGTTAAGTGTCCAACTTCGGCTCAGGTTATGATCTCATGGTTCGTGGGTTTGAGCCCTGCATCAGGCTCTGTGCTGACAGCTAGCTCAGAGCCTGGAGCCTGCTTCAGATTCTGTATCTCCCTCTCTCTCTCTGACCCTCCCCTGCTCACACTGTGTCTCTCTTAGAAATAAATAAAAACATTAAAAAAAATACTAGGTAGGAATTTGGTAAGGTGACAATATATGGGGTCAATACATAAAGGTCAATTGCATTTCTACACAAAGGCCTAAAATATTTAGAAAATGTGAAAATTACTTAAAGTACTAGTAAAAACGGTAGGTTTCCCTACCATGTACCCATCAACTAAATCAGCATTTATATGAGTGGAGCAGTGCATTTTATTTGTTGTTGTTGTTAACCTACTAAAGTTTTTAAATTACTGTCCCTGGGAAGAGATTATCATACATATTTTTGAACAATGGCAAAGTCTTAATCTCTAGAGAAAAGAGATGAATCTAAGCAAATCTGACTATGTACCTAAGGGAGTTTTGTTACTTTGTTTTTTGTTGTTTTTTTTTTTAGTTCTGTTACTTTGATGATCCAATCTAAACTGATTTCTTTTATTATTTTTTAAATTTGCTTTTATTTTTTTAATTTTTTTAAATATTTATTTTTGAGAGAGAGAGAGAACGAGAGAATGAGAGAATGAGAGAGCTCAAACAGGGGAAGGGCAGAGAGAGAGGGAAACACTGAATCTGAGGTAGGCTCCAGGCTCTGAGCAGTCAGCACAAAGCCCAACACAGGGCTTGAACTCATGAACCATGAGATCATGACCTGAGCCAAGTCACAAGCTTAACTTGCTGAACCACCCAGGTGCCCCATGATTTCTTAATGTTAAACTTCTCTGACATTTCCAGACAAGATCCAACTTGGATATCAGGAATTTTGTTCTTCATATGTTGTTGGATCATAGGTGTTAGTTAATGTTTTGTTAATAGTTTTACACCATGATTTAAGATTAAAACTGGCCTATGCTATCTGTCCTCATTTTGTATTTGTCATAACTTTTCATATCAAAGTCATACTGGCATCATAAAATGAGTTGAGGAGAGTATCTTCTTGTCCTGTACCAAATAAGTTTTGCAAGATTAAAGACACATGTTCATGATAAGAAGGGTAAGTCATGAGTGGAGAATAGCAGTGTTTCCTTGTGTTGGTGAGATTTTAGTATTGCACTCTGGTGAAGGCCTTCCTCCTGCAGATGAAGTCTTTGTCAGGGAGAAGAGTGTGGGGGTGGAAGTTGTGTCACAGTGGCTTCTCTTATTCTTCTGTCAGGGTCACATTTGGTAGATCCTTCCCAAACAAGCTTAATGGGTTTCTAGGAGAGGAAGCATGTGAATGTGGGGGACCACCATACTGGTGGAGCCCTTGGGAATTTCTGTGATGCTAGTTCACACTCAGGCTCCAGCAATCTATTGGAATTGCTAGCTATGTATCTACCAGCTTATGAGATCTGGCCATTTCTTACTCTAGGGAAGCAAATCCTTAGATCTTACATTTCTCTGAAGGCAGATTTTCTCCGGATCATGGGATGGCAGTTTGCCCTATGGCCTCAGTTCCCTGATGGGTCTGAGAAAAACTTAATATTCAGTTTGTCCGGCTTTTTCTCATTGTAAGGATGAGAATGATGGCTCCCAAGATCTTTAAATGTTGAACCAGAAACTGAAAATCTGAATATGTATTTCTTAATATTCAAATGGGTGCAATTTTTCCTTTTTATTATTAGTGTGTAGCTTAAGCTTAGCTTCATTGTGCTGAGAGTATAGTGAAATTTTCCTTTGTTAGAGTGCATGGTGATTTTTTTTTGTAAAATTTACATATGTGCAAGTAAAATGATTTATTTTCTAGCTGTAAGGTAAAATGTCACATGTCATGTGTGTAATATTTATGATATGTGTCATATATAAATAAATGCCTAATGACACTTCAGCTAAAAACTGGAAATAATTTTATATCCATACACACACACATATATTGGTGTGTGTATATGTATATTCAGATATATGTACATACATATATGATACATATGTGTGTGAATATTTATATAGATATAAATATATAAGATTTCCTTTAGACTAAGTCTGTTAAAATGTATATATTTAATGATTTTATTTCTTATTCTATTAGTTATGCATGTTTTAGACATTTTTCCTCTATATCACTTAAGTTTTCTCTCATATTTCAGTTTCATGTCTCTGTGCTACAATCCGAAAAACTTCTCCAGGTCTTTATTGCATTTCATGATGTTACATTAATTCTTCCTTCAGTTGTGTTTAATATGGTATTAAATCATTTTGTTAAATATATCATTTTAGTTATCACATCTAACATTTTTAGAAATCATATTTGCTTCTTTGTTAGCTGTGTCATTCCTTAGAGGTTTTTTCTTTGTTAAAAATATTTTCTTTTTTTAAAAAATGTTTTTTATTTATTTCTTAGGGAGAGACACAGTGTGAGCAAGGAAGGGTCAGAGAGAGAGGGAGACATAGAATCTGAAACAGGCTCTAAGCTCTCAGCTAGTTATCAGCACAGAGCCCAACGCAAGGCTCAAACCCACGAACCGTGAGATCATGACCTGAGCTGAAGTTGGACGCATAATCGACTGAGCCACCCAGGTGCCTCTGTTTCAAATATTTTCAAGTTTATAATTTATGTATTTAAACATAATTATATTATTTTATAATTCTTTGAATAAAAATTTAATTCTTGAAGCTTTTTCAAATTTTTAGTTATATACAAGTATGATATAAACTCATTTTATAATAGAAACAATAGAAACATTTTACAATAGAAACAATGGAAATTAAACAAATACAATTAGTGAAAATGCACGAATCTATACAAAAACAATTTAAAGAATTCTAAAACACAAAAGGGGACTTGAACAAATGGGAAAACATGCCCTGTTTAGGATAGGATGACTCAACATTATAAACGTGTCAGTTCTTTCTAATTAATTTATAAAATTGAAAGCAATTTCAATAAAAAATACCAATAAGCCATCTTATAGAAAAATTGATAGTAAAGTTTATGTTGGCAAAACAAATAGACAAAAATAGCTAGGAAAGCACTAAAAAGAGTCTGACTTCTGCTGAAGTCATGATCTCATGTTCAGTGAGTTTAAGCCCTATGTCAGCCTCTGTGCTGACTGCTCAGAGCCTGGAGCCTGCTTTGGATTCTGTGTGTCCCTCTCTCTCTAGCCCTTTACCACTTGTACTCTCTCTCTCTCTCAAAAATAATAAATAAACATTAAAAAAAGAGAAGCACTGAAAAGAAAACTATGAGGACTATATTAGTTTCTTGTGATTACTATAAAAAATTACCAGAAACTGAATGGCTGAAAACAAAACAATAGTAATGCATTATTTCATGGTTCTGAAGAATAGAACACTGAAATCAAGGTACCGACAGCACTACTCCCCAGGAGATTCCAAAAGAAAATCAATCCTTGACTCATACAGCGTCTGTTGGCAGTCAGAATATTTTGGTTGGTAGCATCTCTCTCTGCTTTTTTCTTCATATTACCCTCTTCTCTGGATATGTCTTACAAATCTCTCTGTTGCTATCTTATAAAAAATACTGTTATATCATTTAAGGCCACTCATATGACCCACTGTAAGTTCCTCCCCTTGAGATCCTTAATTTAATTGCTTTTTTTTTTTTTTTTTAAACATGTAAGGCAATATTCAGTCTTTGTCTGTAGAGGGTAATATTCATAGGTTCCGGGGATTAAGATGTGGACATATCTTTGTGGGGAACACCATCAGCTAACTACAAGGTTTGAATAGCCTTTGTCAACATCAAAATGTATTATCAAGCCTCTAAACTATATGGCACTGGCAAATGAATAGACATACAGACCAGTAAATAGAATGAAAAGTCTAGTACTAGACCAAAGTCCATATTGAAACTTATATGACAAAGATGTCACTTCAAGTCACTCAGTTAAAAGGGACTTTCAAATAATAATGGTAAGACAACTGAGTAGGTAATTGGAAAAAGATAAAATTAGACCCATGTCTTTATTTTATGTGAAGTTAAGTCCCATGTTGATTAGAGATCTAATGTATGAAAGGAAACCATGAAAGTAGTATAATAATATATGAGTACATTTGTCTAAATTGTGTTCAGGGAAATGCTTTCTATGACTGAAAATCAAAGATAATAAAAGAAAAAACAATAAAAACATGAGTGACAAGAGATACCATAAACAAGTGGAAAATCAAATGATGGATTAGGAAAATAATGTTTACAATATGTATCACCTATAGGAAACTAATGTACCCAGTATATACAACTCTTAAAATTGGGGTCCCTGAGTGGCTCAGCCAGTTAAATGTTTGACTCTTCATTTTGGCTCAGGTCATGATCTCATAGTTTGTGAGGCTGAGCCTTGTGACAGGCTCTGGGCTGACAGTGAGGAGCCTGCTTGGGATTCTCTCTCTCCCTCTCTCTCTGCCCTTTCCTCACTTGCATGCTCTCTCTCTCAAAATAAATGAACATTTAAAACTGCTAAAAGTGAAAAACAAAGAACCAAAACCTAACAGGAAGATTAGAAAAGACATGAACAGACAATTTAGAAAAAAAGAGATGAACTTGATCCTTGGACTCATGATGTATGTGTTGTCATTTATAATTAGAGAAATGTATTTAAAATTAACAAAGATGCCATTTCTTACACATAAGTCTGACAGAAATTAAAAACAAGACAACAGGGGCACCTGGGTGACTCCGTCAATTAAGCCTCCTACTCTTGATTTTGGCTCAGGGGACATCATCTCACAGTTTCATGAGTTTGAGCCCTGCATTGGCTCTGCCGGGAGCCTGCTTCAGATTCTCCCTCTATCTCTGCCCCTTCCACACTCACAGTCTCTCTGTTTCTCTCAAAATAAATAAATGATCTTAAAAAAAACAAGACAACACATTTTGTTGGCAAAGCTGAGGGGAATAGTCACTCTTCATTTATGGCTATTTGGTGCACCGATTGATACATTCTTTCTGGAGACAGTTTGGTAATAACTAAGAGCATTTAATATGCATTTACATTTTGGTCCAGAAATCCCATTTCTAGCTATCTCTGAATATATATTTTTAGAAATACAAAAATATATGCATAAGAAGATTTTCCTTGGGGCGCCTGGGTGGCTTAGTCGGTTAAGCGTCCGACTTTCGCTTAGGTCATGATCTCGCGGTTCGTGGGTTGGAGCCCCGCGTCGGGCTCTGTGCTGACTGCCGGCTCAGAGCCTGGAGCCTGTTTCAGTCTGTGATTCCCTCTTTCTCTCTCTCTCTCTTTTTTTTAAATTTTTAATGTTTTATTTATTTCTAAGAGAGAGAGAGAGAGACAGCGTGAGCAGGGGAGGGTCAGAGAGAGAGGGAGTCACAGACTGAAACAGGCTCCAGGCTCTGAGCCGGCAGTCAGCACAGAGCCCAACGCGGGGCTCGAACCCACGAACCGCGAGATCATGACCTAAGCGAAAGTCGGACGCTTAACCGACTAAGCCACCCAGGCGCCCCAATGTGATTCCCTCTCTCTCTGACCCTCCCCTGCTCACGCTGTCTCTCTCTCCTAGAAATAAATAAAAACCTTAAAATTTTCTAAAAAAAAAAGATTTTCCTTGCAGCCTTGTTTGTAATTACAAGATACTGTAACCAACTTAGGTGCCTATATGCCCTTATATTAGAGAATGGTTGAATAAACTATGATGTATTTAGGTAATGGAGTACCATGACACTGTAAAAAAATGATCTCTATGAACCCAGATATTGGAGCGAGCTCCAGGACATGTTTATAAAGTGGGGGAAAAGCATAAAAGAATATGTTATTCTTTCTGTAGGAAAATAGATACAAGAAAATGCAGAGGTATCTTCTTATTCATAAAACTGCGGTACAAAAAAGGTAAATAGAAAAATAAGGAGACTGGCTACCACCAGCAGGGATGGGAGCAAAAGAGGTGGAAAGAGAAAAAGGGAGGATGGGATGGTCACAGCAGACCTGAGACTTCTCTGATTCCATCTTTTTATAGCTGTTCTTCTTAGAAGTAAAGTTAATGTTTTATCTCTGTTTCGTATATCTCCAAAATAAATAAATCTAACCAGAATGTGATGGTAGTGGTGGGATCGGGGGTGAGGGCTACAGGCAAAAGGCAGTATAAACTCCTGATCCCCTGATTGGATGCTGTAAGGATAAGGACAAAATTAACTGTACATAAATGTAGGTATTAAGTCACTAAATGTGTTTCTTATGGGAATATAGCTTAATAGTCATGCAACGAATATGTATAGTAGAATTGAACAAATAAATATATCAATGATAATAAGAGTTTTTCTGTTGGGGAAAGAAGTTACAAAGAAGGAACAAAGAGGCTAAAAGTAACCCTGTGATATTGGATTGCAATCCAAGGTATAAGCATGAATGCATAGTGACAGATATAGGTGCAGATACAGATATTAATATAGATACAGATATAGGCATAGATCTATGTATTCATTTTTATCAATACAGATATATCTATGTAGATAGATACACATATAGATACAGATATGTCTATGTATAAATACGTATACAGATACAGACATATCTGCTTGTGGGGTGTGTGTGTGTGTGTGTGTGTGTGTGTGTGTACAACTACACACACAACGAGAGAAAAAGAGAGAGATGTGTGCATATTCATGATGTTAAATATAAATATAAATATATACATTTGTCTCCTGACAAGGCTTAGTGTCAATTATACCCTAGCCACAGTGAACACAGCTAGCATACATCTTTCTTGCTAAACCCAGTTTCCAATAAAAAGGAACAAGGTTTCTTTGGAGAAGTGGTTGATTCCAACTCTTGGGAAAAGCATTACAAGATGGGCCTGGGATATCTTATCTTGTAGTATTAGAAAGTAAGAAGGTTCTCAAGAAAGAGAGGGCACTTATTTAAATAATATAGGAACCAACCAAAAGCAGCTGCTAATGGCCAAAGCTGGGACAATCTGGACAAAAAAATAGATAAGAACTGAATTTAACCCACAGAATGAAATAAATAATTATGAATGTATTCTAATGTAAATAATAAAATAAATGGGAGAGTAAAGATAATTCCTTCTTATAGAGTTCCTGTTAACCTATTAATTCTGTTCATCTATTTTTTTTTTCTGTTAATGTAGAAAGAAAATCAACATTAAGTAAATAGCAGAGCAATTGTTGTTTATAGACAGGGTCCGTTGATGGATGCTCATTTTAGAGGGTGAAAGCTTGAGGAGAAACAGTACTTGTATATTCTCAAAGTATCTACCCTCCAATATTAACTAGAAAGGAAAAGTTTGTGTCTTTATAGTGCAAAGACTCAGGAGGGATCAAGTGATCAAAGTTAATATCACCAAAAGTAAGAAAAAAATTCTGTCATGGACTCCTTTGTATGACACACAGTATCACTTCGATGGTTTTCTTGGAAAAATGTGTAACTTCAGTCTAATCATGAGAAAATGTTAGACCCTATTTGAGGGACTATCCACACAACAACTGACAAATATTCTTCCAATGTTAATAACATGAAAGAAAAGGAAATACCTGAGGAAATGTTATAGAGATGACAAATAAGAAGTAACTTCTAAATACAAAGAACACATTGGTTAAAAATTGTAAAATTTGAATAAGGATATAGTTTTATTAGTAGTATTGTGCCAGTGTGAATTCCTTATTTGATACCTCTATATTTACGTAGGGAGTTAACAGTAGAGGAAGCTGAGTGAGGTATATATAAGCATTGTTTTATATTTTTGCAATTTTTCTACAAATTGAAAGTCACTGTAAAATGAAAAAAGCTAATTATTTTCATCTCTAGGTCACATTTTTTTATGTGTAAACTTGTTTTTTTTTTTTTTTACCTCCTCAGATTATTTTTCCTACTAACTTGTCATTTACAGTGCTTTGTTTTTTTTTATAAGAGTTAAATGCTTGCAAAAATCTAAAACACAAAATGCATGAAATAAAGTTACAAAGTCTTCCATAAATTCCCAGAGCCCCTATCTAGAAGTAGAATTGTCTTTTGAAGTATTTCTTTATTCTGCATATGAACCATTTATTTTAGAGCATATCAAATATGTCTTAATAGCTTTCTTTTTTATTGTTAACTTAAAAAATGTGATTAGCTAGCTTTGGTAGTATGCACTATTTATGAATGATTTAGGTAGAAAGACAACCTTATCATGTATAAATTTGCTAGAACTGAACAACTTAAATATATGATTATTAAGATTTATTTTAGTCCTTTCTGATTCCTTTAGGGCATTTCTCCTAGAATGGAAAGCATAGGAATAGGGTTCCAGTTCAACAGTTCATTTGCCAATGAACTTGAACTGTTGTTCTCAATTTACCTACCAAAACAATGAGCAAATTGTCACCTGTCTTTTAACTTGAAAATGTTACAGTTCCACAATGAATGTTTCACCGTATAATTTAAAATAATGGGAAAGATGTGTAGAGTACAACTCTTCAGGAGGCTCATTTATCAGCCTCAGAGATCATATTTCTGGCCTATCTATGCTCATTTGATCATTTATTTATTTATTTGTTTGTTTACTTATTTATATATTTATAATGTTTATTTACTTTGAGAGAAACAGAGCATGAGCGGGGGAGGGGAGAGAGAGAGAGAGGGAGACACAGAAGCTGAAGCAGGCTCCAGGCTCTGAGCTGTCAGCACAGAGCCCGACGTGGGGCTCAATGTCACAAACTGTAATCATGACCTGAGCCAAAGTCAGATGCTTAACTGATTGAGTGATCCAGATGCCCTCATTTTTTATATTTATTTTATTACTTTGGTTTATTAGTTTCTAAGCATAGCAGGAATGGTTAAATGGACGCTAGAGCCAAAGGTTTGTGTTCAGATGAAAGTCTGTAATTCCCTACCCAGGTGAACTTGAGCAAGCTACTGAAACCCTCTGTATCTTAGTTTCCTCACATGAGGATACTAATCATTTCCCCTATAGTGGCTTTATGAGGATTAAATGAGTCATAGTTGGTAAAGACTTAACACACATGGTGTCTGGTGTTTGGTAAGTACTGAGCAAGGTTTATTAACAAGATATATCGCTTCATCTAGCTACAATGGTTCATATAATAATGTAAGAATGCCATTTAGTTTTACTCTTGGAAAAGGAAAACAACAATGGCAGAGAAATCAGAATACCTTACATCAGAATTTGTTTAAGAATGTGTTACCTTTAGGAAATTAGTCAAGTTTCTAGACAATTATAGAAACAGTTAATGTAGCTTTTCTAAAAAAGCAAATTCCACCCAAATATGATAAAATGGCATAAATCATGGAAGATTTCATTTGTATGTGTATATAAGTGTGTGTATATGTGTATATATATACACTTTTTCTTCCCATTGCACTGATGTTCTGGTCACAGACTGTCAGTGGCCATTTGAGAACTGGCAGCTCTTTTCTCCTCTTCATTCTCCATTGTCATTGTTATTGGCATTGTTATAATTTATATTCATCTGATTATCAGAGTGTGTCGAAGCCGGCATGTCCAGGAGAGCTGGGTTGAGCACAAGAGCTGCTTTTGGAGTGAGATAAACAAACAAAAACAAAAAGACTTTTCGATTCAGCAGTTCCCTGAAGTGTGTGATTCATATATGAGTCATTCTCATGAAGTGGATAAAATTCCCATTTACAAAGTCAGAAATGAAAATAAAGTTGTTTTTAATTTAGGAGACCGAAGAGTGGGATGAAATATCTAGCTCAAGAGGCTCCTTCTGAAAATGGATTTCTAGCAGGAAAATCTCACCCCTCTAAGCATAGAGATGCAAATTTTGCCTTCTATAAGCTAATCAAGACTTTTTCTATTTTGGAAAGAAAACAAAGGGAAACCAGTCTAATCCTGAGTAAACCTGGCTTTTTCCTTACTTATTGGGTCTCACAGGAAAAGCAGATTGCAATGTTTAACTCTCTAATATATGCAATAAAAGATTTCAGCGATACTGTCAAGCCGACTACTTAGCCATTCAACTCCTTTCATATTATACACATTGCTATGCACTGTCGCTTGAGATTACTTTGTGCAAGAAAGCTTTGTTAGGACAGAGTAATTTGATGAATGTCAAAGCCAAATGTATATAGAGAGATATAGATATAAGGGATGGGGCCAATCTGATTTCTATTTGACTCCCACACAAATCACATTTCCAACACATTTCAATGAATCACCGTTAGATGCCAGGTTGGCAGACATGACACATTCTGGACATGGTTAGGAAGATAGATTTGGGATGTTTCAAACATGGCCTGGTGAAGGGCATTTTTTTTTTTTTTTTTTTTTTTTGCAAAAACATCAGAGAGTACAATACTGTACCATTTCTGCAGCATATTTTAACTGAAAGATTTAAATGTAAATCTCACTGTATCTAATGGTCCTATATAAGCATTGCTGTCTTTTTCTGATTCTTTGCAGAGAAGGGCAATCCTTTTTACTACGTTTTTTTCATATTTCTTGATGATATGTTGGTAAGTATGTAGTGAGATAGTTACTGCTACATGAGAGTATTTATTTATGATTGGGTTGAAGAGCAACCATAGGAAAAATCCCCTTCGGCTTCATCATGTGGGGAAAAGCTTTTCAAATACACACCTTCTGCCTGTGTAGCCTGCCTTGTATGCAAAGGAGGAGAAAAGGGCTTGCAAGTTGCATGACAGTAGCGGATGGTTGAAGTTGGCTGAATTATTGGTCTAGGTCTTTTTATCTTTAGTTTAACTTCTCTTTGGCTAGAAAGTGCCCCATCTTTACTTCTACAGCTATTATTCTGAAAAAGCCATGGGCAGATGAGATATAGTCACTATGACACTGAGAGAATGTGAAGAGTCCTTCACTTAAGATTATTTATGGTTACCAATTCTCTCTTATTATGATCCCTAGGTTTTGAGAGTATATTTTTATATTGAATTTACTTACATATACTTCTTTGAATAAGTGTTTGTGATATATTTAGATTGAATTTTATCTCAAGAATTAAACATGTTTAACTTTGTGATCTGATTTTACTGATTGAGATTATTTTTTTCTTTTATTCAGTTTCTTAACTGAGGATATTGTCAACTATCAAAGTATGAAAATTGTGTGTAGGAACCTAACTATGAAAGCTTCACTGTAGCATCATAATGTGGAATGTTCTGTTGGGAAGGACTCTGGTATCTTCTGTTCCAAATACCTTATTTTATAAACGAGGAAACTGATACCTAAGTGATTCTTCCCACAGTCACACAACTACTGAAGGAATTGATTAGAGTAGGTTTCCACATACTTCTGCTGATTATATTCACATCGCATAAGATTGTTTTGAGTGGGAATTGTTCTAGGTGGATCACCATGAGAGTATTATACCCTCCCAACCCATACATTTTGTTTCTCCCCTTGTCTCAACCTTGGATATCCAGGAAGCTCTAAGCTCTTTTGGAACCTCTAGAAGGAAGTCTTCACTACTCTGTTTGAAAGAGAAAATGGAAAATTATGCCTCTTAGTTAATCAGTTTGTGTGTGTTTTTAGAATACATATCTAAAGCATGGATTTCTGACTAGATTGCCTGGTTCAAATTTTCACCAAGTTATTAAGTGTCTGTTCCTCACTTTTCTTATCTATAAAGCTGAACTAATAATAGCACCTAATTTCATAGTGTTATTGTGACATTTATAGGAGTTAATATAGACAACATATATGTAAAGCATGTAAAATGGTATCTGATCTCTTATCAGTGCTATAAACTCTTAGCCTGTTTTTATTACCCTCCAGTTGCTTAGGGCTATGAGAGGAGAACCAGTGAACCCCTTTGTTGAGAAGGTGTTTAGATAGAACCAAACTGATTGTTTTCGATTCCTCTCCCAACATGCTTCTCTTTTCACATGTGACTTCACAACAACATGCTGTTTTCCTTATTATTCCCTTTGTCTAAAATAGCTGTTTCCCCTCTTCTTGCCTCTTTACCTAGTTAACTGTTCCTCATTCTCTAAAACATAGCTTTGAGTGCCACCCCTCTAGGAGCCTCTACCTGATTTATGTAGCTCTCTTAAATTGTTGTGCTCATCTTAATCATATTTCTGGACAGTTCCATGTACCAAATTATATTAAAATAAATTGCTTACTTTTTTATATTTCTCTCCCAAACTGAAATGGTTATTTTCAGTATCATAGGTACTCTTCCATCCCCAGTGCCTACCACGTTGTGCAGCAATATGTGATGTTCAAAAATATCTGTTGAAATAAACTGAATTGAAGAAGTGAGAAACACATTTCTATTTATCTTAAAGTCTAGAATGATGGAGGTCATGAAGAAAAAGCATATGTTGAGAGACTGAAGGAAGAAAGTGTGAGGGAATAAGTTGTATTAGGTTTGGTGTAAGAAGTATGACCCAACTCTGCCAGCTTGAATATGTAATGAGAATACAGACCTTTCACATCACAGGCTCATATACACTAAATAGCAATATAAGCATAATGGAACCAACCAGTCAATACATAAATGCATAACAAGTATCATGAAGAACGTGATTGTTTGAGAGAAGGTAGAGGGGGATTGGTCAATGTCTAGAGGTATCTAGTGGTACTTGATATAAATAGATGTAAGAAAATATCTGTGATGATGTAATGGAATAACCTGATTACAGGGAAACAGACAGGTTTTCTGATTGATATTCATTTACTCAGCCATTCTACAAACTTGTATTTGTTGGACACTATGTGTCAATTTCTGTTCTCTGTGCTGTGCACACTCACATCAACAGTTGGGAAAGTTTCTTAGTTAACCCTTAGTTTAGTAAACCCTTAGAAAAGTCAAGGTCAGAAACACATGGGAAAGAATCTATTATAGATAGCCTGATCCTAAACCTTTCATTTCTCTGATTTTCCTGGAATTCTGTTTTAGATATTACTTTTATAAATGCACAAATAATCATCTGTCAAGGCAATCCCATAGGGAAAAAAATCACTACCTTATCTCTGCTAATAGCAAGAAATTTATATAAATATATATATTTAAATATAGACATTTACATATATTTACATATGTACTAAGTATATATCCACTAGATTTTGGTCAACTTTCATAAAACTACATCACAAATATAAATATAAATATAAATAGCTACTAACAAAATTTAGACTCAAGGCTCTTGCCTTCCCCAAGGCATAAATTAGGATAGCAGTGGTAGAATCAATAGATTAGATTACTTAGAACCTTGAGCATATCATTAATGACTACTCTTGAGTTCACACTATCTTCTTAACCTCTTCTAACTTCATGGGTTTATGCCTTTTTTAATCCAGTGACACTGAAATACCTTAAAATTGAAGTCATTTCTTTGGCTTTTGTTGGCTTACCTAGAATGGGTTTTGGCACAGAGTACACATTACTTATATATAGAGTAAACTTCAGAGAGACTTCTGTGGAATGGAGGAATTTTATAAATTCCAGAAGAAAAGGGCTTGACACAGAGCTCTTTGGATGAGGAACATTGCTGAAGTACAAGCTAAGTGGGGTGGCTCCATCTTTATCCACAGATCACCTGCTTTCACTTAAGTGATTATCATTGACTTCCTTCCTATGTTTTCTTTTTTGGAATTCTCTTCAAGGGTATCCAGGACTGTGTCCTTTGGTCACATTTAAGAGTGCCATCTGTGCCCCAAGACCCTAACTGGTGCCCATCCATTTTTTCCTATGAAGACACACCCAGATCTTGCTATTTTTCTGGCAGTCTTCTATTAACACAGGCAAAAAAAAAAAAAGAAAAAAGCATAAACTTGAATACATGTGACAAGATAGAAGGAAATAAAAAGGGAAGGACACCTGGGTGGCTTAGTTGGTTAAGCTTCTGACTCTTGGTGTTAGCTCAGGCCATGATCTCATGGTTCCTGAGTTCAAGCTCCTGCACTGGGCTCTCTGCTGATGGTGCAAAACCTGGTTGGGATTCTCTCTCTCCCCCTCTTACCCCACTACTGCTCATTCTCTTTTGTTCTCTCTCTCTCTCCAATAAATAAATGAACTTAAAAAATAAAAACACTAAAATATAGGACCTAGTGGTGATTTGTGGGAGAAGCAGAAGGCAGAGGAGGAGGACAAAAAAGAAGAGGAGGAGGGGGACAGAAAGAGGAGGAGAGGGAGGGGATGGGGAAGAGGATAAGAAGGAGAAAGGAAAATTCCTACAATCATACCAGGTTTTAGGAACTAGTACCCTAAGCCAGGGCAGTAGTTCAATATGTTCCCATTATACAAACATCTGGTGATCATAAAGGCAGCAAGCTATAACATAGCAATGATATAATACACCTAGGTGGTATTTGTTTGGATTCTATCAGTATTACTGAACTTTTCTGAGCACCTCCTTTTAGGAGAAGGCAAATGCAGCAATAATTTAAAAACCCAGAGTGATTTCAAAGATAAAATCAAATAAAATTTCTAAAGTACCTAGATAGTACTGGCACTCTGTAGATTCTCAGATGCATTGGATACTTTCTCTCCTATAGCCTCTTTACCATGAATCTTAAAAGGGCATCTTCAAGCAGAACTGTGCAAAAGTGAAGAGCTCAGAACGACCTGGCATGCTGGCTTGCTCCTGCCACTTTATATAACACTTGGGCCATCCACCAAGGCTTCTGGGGACTTCAAGTTGAGGTCTAGTTGACAGTGGGGGTGAGAAACATTGGAGGAGCACTGATTGCATACTGCAGAGTCATCAGAGATGTAGGGACAAAATAAAATCCTGGGAGTGTAAGTCATAACTAATCAATAAAGTGTAGTTTTACTCTTGTTTTTATTGAGACCTATAGGCCCACACTTCATTACCTTGTCTTTCTCTTCAGTTTCATAAATAGGAGAAAGTGGTGGCTGGTTGCTCTGTCTAGCAAATGGTGCTTCCTTTCCCTCCTCGCTCCCATCTGTGGAGCTTTCTGGATTGGGATTTCATTTCATCCTCAGTCAGGGATATTAGAATTTAATGGAGTGTAAGGTTGAGTTTGGAAAGCTGGGTAAACTGTGGAGCAACAGGTAAGACTAGGAAGTTTGTCTCAGTGACCTTCAGCATGTCCTTGCAGCCCAGGGATCCAGTGTCCCTAGGCATTTCTCGAAGACTGCTCTTGTGTTTCCTTTTACAAACATATGAAGACGAGTGTGGTTGCAATTTACACTAGTCAGTTGGGATTAATTTCAGTAATAGTCATAATTATGAAAATTAATCCCCAGGGCAGGTAATTAATAAATACAGCTGTCTTTGTAGCTCTCTGTACACCCATTCACTAGCTACCTTCAGGAGAAATGGGACTGAACACCGCTTATAGCAGCAAACCCTAAGAACTTAAATATTCTTAGTCATACAGTGAACATTTCTGTCTTCTTTAATTCTTATTGCCACATACTCCTTCTACTACCTTACAATTTGGTTCCTTAAAAGACTTTAAGGCAATCAAAGAGGCTCGAGACAACCTTACTCAATCCCTCACTTTATAAATGAGTAAACAGACCAGAAGGGACTTACACAATGTCAAACCCTACTTGTTGACAGAAAAGGTCTGATTTTATTCCTACTTTGTAGCAATATTTTATTTTATTTTTTATTTTTCCCTTGGGTCTGTCTTATTAGATTAAGATTATAGGGAAATTCCCTATTGTCAGGAGCCATTTCTTCTCCTTTGGAGAGGAGGCTTAGTGTGAAATTAGCTTTGTGGAGACACAGCAGATAATTTAAGGATTTCTTTCTCTCTACCAGCTTATTAGAGAAGCGCAAGTCAGGGTTTCACAAATACAAGTCAGCAGCTACCATCTCTTGGCTGGAGTTGGCAATAAGACTGAGAACATTCCAGCTTCTAGAACAAAGCTATTACTCCAGTGTCATTCAAATGCTGGAGAGTTAGTCTAAAGAAAGTGGGCTTTGATGATATAGTTCAGAGGAAGGGCTCCCCAGCAGCAGAGGTAGAAGGAACACATAGATAAGTTCTTTGCCCTATTCTAGTTCAAACACTACCCCCACTTCTTGGAGCTAGTAGAGCAGAGAGCTGCTGCAAGTTCCTGCTGAGCCTCTCTGTCTTCATGCACACCTCTCCCATGCCACTTAAGTATATGCTAACTTCTCCACTTGAACTCAGTTATTTCCTTTTCCACTCATTTATCAAGTAAGCATTCACTAAGGGGTGTTATCTTCTGTTTTTGACTTTTTGTTGACTCTCTGACTAGACTATGAGCTTACTTGTGCTAGAGATGATATTTATTTATTTGTTCTCTTCATCTTAAGGTGCCTTGTATAAGAATGTAAATAAAGATGCATTAACTAATGATCATTGAAACTATTTTGCATATTATTTGAACAGGCAATGCCTCTTTTTAACATATCTTAGGCTACATATAATTTTCTTGACATACAAAGAGAGAAGAATTTTTGTCTCTTAAATATCCAGTTTATTTTTCCCTACTATATCATGGAAAATGGGAAAATTAAATTAGGTACTATGTATTAAGTACTTATAGTATGTCAGATCACATAATTAGAATTGTATATGCATGACCAACATCAACTTTAAAATGAACAGATTATTGGGCGCCTGGGTAGCTCAGTCCATTAAGCGTTGACTCTTGGTTTTGGCTCAGGTTACAGACTTCTGGTTTTGTGAGTTCAGGCCCCTCATCAGGCTCTACACTGGCAGTATGGAACTTGCTTGGGATTCTCTCCCTTTCTCTCCCTCTCTCTCTGCCCCTCCCCCACTCACACTGTCTCTGTCTCTTTCAAAATAAATAAGTAAATAAATAAACTTAAAATAAATTTAAAATTAACAGATTATTAATACCAGGCTTCACTGGTTTATTGTGAGGACTGAATGGCATAATACCCTGTGAACAGTAAAACATGATTGAGATACGGATTGTGATAATGAGTCAGTTTATCAGAATGGTTGGCTTTACTTTGGAATGCTGAAAGACCTATGGGATGAGATACTTAAGGAATAAGTTTCAATGAGGGACAATATACTTTAGGAAAAAGTCAGGGATACCAGGGATAGGAGAGAGATTTGGGGAAGAGCTGGAAGAACAAAACAAGTGAAGGGTCCCAAAACATATTTAGGATTGCTGGTAAGTGCTAGCCACTTTATATTTCTGCCTAGAGCCGCTCTTGTTCTTTCTCTGAAATTGAGAACAATATGCCTTTGATCTTGCATATTTTTCTTGATCCAATCATAGTTTTCTTTTCAGTGTACTTCCACTTATCCTGAGGGCTGCTGATTCAACAATAGGTTTAAATACCCAAGTTTAAGTGATATATATTTTAACATGTTTTTAAAGGAAAGCTTTGTAATTCCTACAAGAAATGAATCATTAATTCTGCCGTGACATTATATATGAAATCTACCCAGGAGCTCCCAAATACTCTCCAATTCAGAGGAGTCTAAAGTTCAGCTAACCAAGCTGATGTAGTATTATATTTGCCCTTTAAAAAAGGTCAGAATATTGTTCAATTGATGCCAACATCCATGAACTGAATGAAAAGGGGGCCTGAGAAGATTGCACGTGGTTAAGAGTTTCCTGGAATTCGTGGGACTCCTTAGTCACTATAAAATAAAACTCCCTGATGAGCCCTCTTGAGAGTATATCTGTAGGTCTTTTGACATTGAATATGGGCAATCATCAGGAATGCTGTCATTGAGTTTGTATGGGCAAATCCATTTTTCAGTTTTCAAAATTCATAACTCATCATTACTCCACCCCACCAGTGTTGTTGTCGTCGTTGTTATTATTATTATTATATGGAGCCAAGAAAGGAATGAAACTTGGCATTAGATGTAAGCCCATCACAGAGCCAGGCTTAATAGTCAGAATCTGGGAGGTGAGGTTTGTCACTGAGACAAATTTATGAATATTCACTCTCCTACCTTGCTATTGCGGACAAGGCTAGAATATGTCTTCTAACCCCACAGTGGTCATCACTGCATCTCTCAACTGTAATGCCTTGGAAATTTTATGCTATAATACTTTTCTTTTTTTTTTTTAATGTTTTATTTATTTCCAGGAGAGAGAGAGAGAGAGAGAGAGACAGCGTGAGCAGGGGAGGGTCAGAGAGAGAGGGAGTCACAGACTCTGAAACAGGCTCCAGGCTCTGAGCTGGCAGTCAGCACAGAGCCCGACGCGGGGCTCGAACCCAAGAACCGCGAGATCATGACCTAAGCGAAAGTCGGACGCTTAACCGACTAAGCCACCCAGGCGCCCCGCTATAATACTTTTCTATGTCTTGTTTTGCCTTTCTCTATGTCTTGTTTAAAATATTTTAAACAACTAATGCATTTAGATAACTTTTTAAAAGTCAAATCACAGTACAAGATTCATAATGTGAAATGGTAATATTGCTTTGTTTCCAATTCTCGTACCCCAGACAACAGATTCGTGCTCTTTTAGCTGTACTTTTCTTAATTCACATACTTCCAGATCATCTGCTTACACTACTACATTTTGATGATAGTTGTTGCTGTGGTGATTGGCCCTCTATGACTGGAGGTAAGGATTCAGCACCTTTCTATGCTTCATGTTTGTACTTTCCCTTTCTTCCACCACTCAATACAGTCATAGCACTAGGTCAGATTTCTTTTCACTATGTACTTCATTCTGTAGAATTGTTTATGGCTGAGTCATGAATGTGCTCTGAGCAAATTTTCTTTCTTACTCCATGTTTTGTCATTGCAGGAAGTAGTTATCAGTTCTTTGATAACTTTACCACTAATAGGGAAGATTTTTCATCTCTTAGCCTGGTATTGCTGCACATTTCTTTCACCCTCACTCAGTAAGCCAGAACTCGAGAACATAGTCACCTCTGACTGGAAGGCTGGAAAGTAGAATCTAGGAAAAGTATACAGGAAAATAGAGAAAAAGGGATCTGTTGAAACTTTTAGCGGTTGTTATCATAGCCTTTTCCTATTTGCTTTTTTTTTTTTTTTTTAATTTACCTGTTTTAGTCGTTTACCTGGGTTTGGAAAAAAGAAGAGAATTAGATGCTTAATTAACTATGTTTAAGTAAAAATTTTACAGTTTCTAGCTTGCCTGCCTCCCTGCCTCCCTGCCTGCCTGCCTGCCTGCCTGCCTTCCTCCCTACCCCCCGACCTTTCCTCTTTCTTTCCTTCCTTCTTCTTTTATTTCTAATTTTCAAAGACCTTCTAGAAAAAAGTTTTATTTTATCTTCCCAATAACATGTTCCATTAATAGGTAGATGTTGATTTCATTCCTGTGCTTATTCCCCATATAGTATACTGTGATTCAAAATAGGTAACTTTTTCCCAAGTTCACACAGAAAGGAAGCTGAACTTCATTCAAAAAAATAAAATAAAATACTGATTCTTACCTACCTGATTGTGACTTTATTTCTCCTCTTTTCCAGTAGGGTATGAGTTTGTATGCATTTCCCCCCTAAATTAAGACCAGAGAGGGAGAAAAGCAGAAGCAAAAAAACAAGAGAAATTGATATCAGAAGTACAGTTTATTGAATGGGAATACTACCCTGTTATTTTCAGGAAATTTCTATTAGGCTTGACCAGACACTGTACCTTCGAAAGCCGATTTGATTGCTCTCACCACCGCTTGATGAGTGAGCATCCACATCAAATTCAGAGGAGACGCTGGCTTCTCTCCCATGGCTCTTGTTTAAGAAAGTTCTCCTCTTCAATAAAGTTAGAAAAATTAAAAACAACAGAAATGAAACTCTTAAGATGTCCATCAAATACCTATCAACACAGCATAAACTGAGACCTTACATGCTGAAGAAACAGATAAGCAAGTATAGACAGGAGATCCATGTGCTATTTTATGGACATAACAGGGCCAACAACAGATTAAGCCAGGCAACATTAGTTCTAGAAATGGGATTTGAAATAAAATGGAATTGACTTCTATCTTTTTTATTAAATATATATAAATATTTGTATGTCATTATAATGGACTGTCTGATATTCTCATTACTATGCCTTAACCATAACATCGAAAGTAGTATATATAACAAAAAAAGTATATTTTTTGAGCCAGAAACCATGCATCAGGGTTTATACAGCTTAACTCATTCGGTGTTCATAACTCTGTGTAGGTTCCATACTTTCTCATTTAAAAAAGATAAAGTCAAGAATAGGAGAGGTTAAAGAAACCTGGCATTACCTTTTGAGAGGGGTATGGACCAAGGCCTAGTAAAGGAGACCAGGAATAAGTGCCGAAGAGTAGCCAGGTGTGAAGGACAGCAAGGAGCATATATCCTCAAGAAAGATGGCATGTTTAAGGGGGGAATGAAATGAGACAGGTCAGAAGAGCTGAGCTAATTGTAGCTATTAATGAAAGTCATCAATGGCTAAACTCAAGAGTTGGTATTTGAAAACAAGCAAGCAAACAAAAACAAGGTCTGCATGGAGAAAGGTCTTCTTTAATCTGTGTGAAGGCAGACCTTGTGTTAAAGTCATGACTGAGGTATGGTCTGCACAGTGCTCATCTCTCATGGTAAAGAGGAAATGCAGGTCAACTGTATAGATGTTTGTCTGTGCTTCATCAGTATACAGACATTTCTCAATATCTGGATGCTAGGAGTGCATTAAGTAGAGCCTGTGGTTCTGATGCTGGTGAACAAGGCTTGCTGTCTTTCCTCATCCTCCCATCTTTGAATTTTAATGGAGAAAAGTCATGTGTATTAATACTTCACACTCTTTTCTGGTCCAGTTGTGCCTGTGTTCATAACAAAACTTCCAAAGACTACTCATTTTATTTATCTTTTTTTATCTCTTGGATGTTCTGCCTCCTAACCGAATGTTCTGTTTTTATTAAGAGTGGCTGCTTTAAATAATGCCCCCTTCTTTGGGCGTCTGGATGGCTCAGTCGGTCACATGTCTGACTCTTGATTTTGGCTCAGGTCATAATCTCACAGTCCAGGGAATTGAGTCCTGCACTGGATTCTGCTCTGTGTGCTTGGGATTCTCTGTCTCCCTCTCTCTCTTTCTGATCCTCCCCTGCTCATGCTTTCTTTCTTTCTTTCAAAATAAATAAAAAAAACATTAAAAAAAATATTCCCTTTTCTTAGTGAAATTCAGCCAGGTAGTTTTTATTGCCTTGTGTCTTCCCATTTTCTTTCCTCTCTGCCACATAGTCTACCTGGTATCCATAATTGCCATTTTACCTTGCTGTCATTTAACCCACAGTTCATTATTTGCTCTTCTTTTAAATGCATCTGTGTTAATTTCCTCAGAATGTCCTCATTGCCAGCTGGCCTGTTCCCTGCAGATTTCCTGTGGCAAAATGTCACACCTAAGCGCCTGCACCTTTGGTGATTTCTCCCAGCATTTGTTTAGACCCTATCAATCATTATCTCACAATAAACAACAGCTTTGCAAATGGAGAGCAAGCCTTGCCCAGTGATTGATGCTTCTGGATGCCTGTCTTTTCTCCTTGTGAGAATCACAAGGACCCCCTCCCATTATTTTCAGGGATCTGGCTGTACCTACCATGGCTTATGGGAAAATGAGGCTAAACTGCCAATACCAGGGCCTCTCTTCTTTTTCTCTTACTGCATTTCCTTATCGGTTGTGACAATATGCCACAATTAATGATAGCAGAAATACCCATGTTTGATACCGCATGCATCACACTTAGGCATGATGGATTAGCAATCAAGGAAATTAATTCTGCCATTACAAAGTAACATCTGAACTTTGAAGTTAGGCAATTGCATTGTATAAGGTTCAGTTATGAATTCAGCCATAAATATAACATTAGGCAAGCTTATTTAGGAGCAGAATAGTTTCAATATTGTTAGCTTTTTAGGTTCCCAAGCAGTGGTTTGCAATTCTTTTTACCAACCTCTATTTCAGAGGGATATAAGGATTATCAGATTTCAAGGTCAGAAAGACATTCAATTATGCTGTGTATTTTTGACCAAGGAAATAATATTTCTGATAGACTGTTCATGATCTCAGGTTCTTAAAAAATCAGTCCTTTCTGGAATGAGTAGTTTAGCATTGATAGAAGGAATCAGGCTTATTGTAATATGCTTCTCTTGGTTTGAGAACCCTTGAAATAACGGAAGTCAACCCCATTGCCTGTATTTCCTGCAATATTTCACCTTCACATCTGTTTTATACACGTTTATGCCCAAAGTACAGGTTTGGAAGATCTCTTTCACTTGCTTCACAGACTCCGTTCTCAAGTCTCCAGATATGTTCTGTTGGAGCCAATATGCACCAACCGTGAGATTACAGAGGCTGCCAGATCAACCCAAGTATAGTAAAATACATTTTTTTAAAGAAGGCTAAACACTTTAAAATACAATACATAGTCAAGACATGTAAAAGTCTCCCACTAAGTGCAGTAATATATTTCATAGGGAGGTAATTTTATATCAACCCTCAGTTTACACTGACAGACTCATACATCTATAGCTGTTGTGGGCACAGACTCAACTAACATTGATGGGTCTATTAGTCCCACTGTTTATTTCATTTAAGCCATTCTGCATGGGGTCAATGTGATAAATGGCCATTTCACAGCTGTCTGCTGATCTGGTTTGGTCCACAGGTGGATTGTAGATTTGAGTCTCTAGAGACTCAAATAAGAAGCAAAATGTACCTGAATAGGATGGAGAAACCCTTCGCGTGGGCATAGGAAGAAAAGGGGAAGTCAGGAAAAGTGTTGACATTTGCACTTTCCCATATCATCCACAAAGTGACTTCATCTACTCATCTCTAGTATCTTTTCCTTTCTGTAAGGCACCGCAGTTCTGATGAAAATACCAAACAAGCAGAACTCTATGAAATATGCTAAATATCTCCTTCATTGATACCTTCAATATTTTGGAATTAATGTAGTAATATTCAGAATCATGGATTCAGCTAAAGCATGTGATTAAAAAAAGGACTTGCTCAGTATATTCATAGTCTAATTAAGTTCTGAGAAGAATGTCTGAAAAACTTCAGAGAATCATTTCCAAGTGTTTAGACACACCAATTTTCATTGTATTGGTATGATTTATTAATTGTGAAATATTATTTATTCTTAAGATGGTTTCCCTGGAATCTATACATGATAATACTATGTTAAATCTATTATTCAATGTGTCAGAAATGCTACATTTCTCTAAAAACATTCTGATAATTACACTTCACAGTTTACACTGTCATTTCATGTAAGTAGTTTAAGTGAATGTGCTGCTTTCTAAATAACTTGAATTTTTGTTGTTTACATAGGTTCATTCCATTCAGTTAAACACATATTTATTGGAGATTTCTTTATGCCAATAACTGTACTGGTTTCTAGGAATTAAGGGCAACAACAACTAGAGATTACTATTTTTATCATGGCCAGTATATTACAAAATGGATTCTTGGATCTTAGTTGAGCCTATGCTCACAATGTCTGTCATAGTCAGAGAGAGCATGCTGATCAGCCTCATTTTCGTAAACTGAGGTCTGGAAACCAGTAACCTCTACCCAGTGTATTTTTCAATTGAACTGCTATATTTTTCACCTTTTACATTTGTTGTAAGGGCCACAAAATCAAAATGGGTGCTCTACATACATTGAGTCATTTAAAATTTATCAGAAAAAGGAAAATCTATATGACATGCCAAAAATCAAAGAGTTTTCCATAAATAAAATTTAAGCTCTCATATGAGTAATTCCTTAACAACTACTTCCTTGACCCTTTTCCTGTGAGCTTGGTTTTTAAAGAATACTTAAAAATATGTTTCAAATGAGAGTAACCAAGTTTTGCATTTCTTTAAGATGTAAACTATCCCAGCAATTAGACATACAGATTCTTCTGTGGTGTGTCTCTTATTTTTGTGTTCATCCATTTTTAGCTACTTGAAGTCCCATTGTAAATCGAAAACCTATTATCAAATAAATAAGGTTTGAGGACAAAAGTAAGGTGAAGAACTGAAAAATATATGTAAGTCTTGTTTCCTGATCGCTCAATCATGTGACCATGATTATACTGTCATGTTCTTCACAGTTATTTGATCAAGATGGTGATGAAGAAGGAAGGGGCATGTTTCACTGCATTTACAAAATGCAATTTTTATTCCCCAGAGTGACGACAGTATGATTTATGTCCATGAAGTTAGGTGAATTCTGGATGTTAGTTTCAGATAGTGATATGCTTCCTTAAAAGCTCACATGGAGTCACTCTCCACATACAGAGTGTATTGTCCAGACCATGAAAGAATCCTGCTGTGGTAATCCCAATGGTGTAGGACTATTTACATTTCAAAAAACATATTCTTTTAAATTATTTTATTTTGTCTCATAGTAATTGCATACTATAAGTAGAGTTAGTATGTGTATACATAAGCTTAAAATAAGGTGTTTAAGTTCTCCATTATGCCTTGCCTTTTTCCTCAAAAACCACATTTAAAGTCAATGTAAATATACGGTGCAATTATTAATTAATTAAATTAGCCCCTTTTTTGGAAATACAAACCAGATACTTTTGTATTAGGAGTTATCACTGAAAAGAAGAATTAGGTGTCTGTTAAGCATCAAGTTTATTGATCATTTGTTGTACCATGACATGGGTGGAGAAGAGAAGTGCTGTAAAGGTCAACTTACAATGAAACAAGATAATAGTAAGACAAAAATGACTAAAGGAGAACCTTAAATTCCCAGGAGGTCCTTCAATCCTTCCCCCTTCCCCTGTGCTCATCCAGTATGTTTACTTCACCTTCCTGTCCCAGGACTGCTCTAAAGAACCCCTGCCTCTCCTTCATATACTGTCTTCTGACTGTAAATCTACTATTTTTCTTTTTCCCTTCTTTTTTTTTTTCCCCCACTTTCAACTTGTCTGTCTCCTGTTCCTCATGACATGTTATCCAAGGGCAGGCCAGGAATCTTCATCAGATGCTGTTCAATCCTCTTTGGCTAGAGTCTTGGGCTCTTCACGGAAACAGCTGACCAACATGACAAAAATTTTCAGCAAGTCACAAAAGAGATGAAGGTAATATGATAGAGGATACTTCTTTTCCTCCTTAGGTAATATCTCTATTAACCAATTAAAAATAATACTCAGCATTTTCCTAATTATAGTATACATGGGTGGTTATGTGTAGGTTCCAGAATCACACTACTTGAGTTCAAATCTAGACTAAATCTTGAGATTTGTGTTCAAATCTCCACTTACTATCCAGATGGCATTAGACAGGTTATTTAACATCTGTCTTTCAGTTCCCTTACGTGCAAAATGTAGGTACCAATAGTACCCACTTTATAGGAACATTATAGGATTCAATTTCTCAATCTATAAAGGGTTCAGAACAATGCCTGATGTAAGTGCAAAGTGCAGATAGGGTTTGCCAGTATTAGTGTACAAATTAAATTTTATCACCTCCCCAAAATGCTAATGATAGGTATTAAATTGCTTACATGTGATCAAAAACTGGGAAGTGTTAGAGTCAGCATTTGAACTCAGGTTGTCTTTACAAACTGCAATCTTTTTATGATGATTTTAACCATTTGAAGACAAAGCTTCACTCTATATGGAGAAGGCCTAATGTTATACCTAACAAACTTAGGTTATTTTGAAAATAGCTTCATGACCAAAAGATACAGAGGATATTCAGGGACAGGGATGGATATTCATGCCAGCATCCCTCCATTTACATTCTGCAGAGAGTTGTCTTCATCTTTGTGAACATGAATTCAGTTCCTTTTTCTAAAGTGTAGGCAAAAGGCCTTTTGCATCAGCAACTTCCTAAGATGTCCCAAACTGATAGATGGTGTGCAGAGATTACTCTTACAGTGATCCTGTCTCATGTGAATATAAACCCATTTCTAGAAATAAGCAGAAAAAAAAAATCCCTGACAACACAAATTGATTGTCATAAAAACTCCACAATAGAAGTCATGTACTTGGACTCGTATTTTAACACCTAACAACTTCAGTTTAACATACTGCTCTTGATTATCTGCTTATTCATAACAGAGCATATTTTGGGTTTCAAATTAGAAAAGAGACAGAGGTTTTGTTTGAATCAGGCAGACTGGCATTTGCAAGAAATTATAGTTAAGAACAATCAAGTGTTATGTAGAAAATTCATACTAAAGATAAAGTGTATATTTGAGATAGCACAGAAATAATCCTACTGGTGATTTATCAAGGGATGGTTAAATGATGTTTAGCGTTTTCTGTGATCACACAGCTTAGAAAGATCTCCATCACACTCTACTAAAATAAGCTTATTTTTGACTTGTGAAACTAGAGTCTGGTTATCTGCAAAATACCCATGCCTTTATAATGCCAGATAAATTAAATGATACTTTAATATATTCTGTATAGAACACAGATGTTCTATGGTGATCATTAAGCATATACATTTTCTTGTTAAACTGAATACTCATTCAAATAGAGATTGAAATTTTGCAAAGAGGCTATTCACAAGAAACATTGGTCACTCTTGATAATATGCATCATAATTAGTTTTATAGATATTACACTTAATGTTCAGAGTAGAGAAGGAACATACCAGAAATCTGGAGGACTACAGATACTGCATCCAGTACAGAAAATGACTTCTGAAATTGTGTTCCATCCTTCTGCTTCCTTAGCTCATAATTTGGTTCTGATTGAGAAAGAAAAAAAAAATCTCTGAAGATTCAGAGGTTCAAATCATATTAGCTCTCAAAAGTTTGGATGTGTCTTCAAATCTCCTGGGCCTGAAAATGTTGGCTGGAAAAGCCATGAAAAAACACTGTTTCCTCAGTGTTTCTGGCAGTTCGACTCCTGCTCCTGGCTGGAAGTTCAAGTGCAGAGACGCATGAAATTGAACAATGATAATAATAAAAACTTTTCTGAAACCATTTTGAAGCTGCAAAAAGTGGGACTTTAGGTCTATCTAATCTCGGGAAATGGCTCAGGTACAATTTTATAGTCAAATGAGTTCATCTTCTTTGCTTCTTTCTCATTTGGTTCCCAGCGCATGATAATTTTACCCCTTTATTAAGGAATTCAGACTTCAGCACCACTGAACTGATACCTGCTAATTATTTAGAGTCTGATTAGTTCATTTGTTGGCTACCAAGACCCCTTTGTTCTGTTCTTTTTTTCTGTGAGCAATAGGAATTTCAACTCAATGAATCTTGGTCTTCTGTCACACCTATGCTTGAATATGCTGTGAGAGAGCTAGCTAACGCTCTTGGGTGAAGTACAATGAATTTCAGAAGATTGTCACCACATTTCTTTATTTCTAGACCTTCTCCTTGACACTGGGAAACACAATGTTAGAACCTATACCCAAACACTCCCTTGGGCCATTGTCATTTCTGGAGAGAGAGTCTCTAGCTTAAAAAAAAAAAAAAAAAAAAAAAAAAAAAAAAAAAAAAAAAAAAAAAAAGGCAGATACTTCAGTAGTAAAATGTTTGTGTGAATCTTAAAATACTTTCTCTGACACAGGAGTCTGTAAAAAGGCAAATGGATTTAACCTTATTTGTCCCCTTTTCAATGTGGTTTCTTTCTCAATTTCTTAAAAGGTTTAAGTATTATTTCTAGGATATGAAAAGCAAATTATCTTGGATGACAGTAAAGGTAAATGAATGAGTTGTTACAAATCATAATCTCATGAAAGAGATGTTTATGATAACTTAAGTAGGTGCTAAGAATTACCTCTTTTTTACTCTTTTCAACAAAGGAGACCCTCCTTTGAAGCTAATTCTTAACTGCCAACATAACCAAGAGATTCCCTGGGGACATCTTGCTAAGGAACCTCTCAGTTATACCTGATACCTGATTTAAATTGGTACAGGTAGAAGGTGATGAACAAAGAATATATTTATTCATTTAAATGTGTATGATTAATGGAGGAGTTACCAAAAGACTTGACAGTATTTTCCAAAGTCAATATGGATTCATTCATTCTCAGGGCAATATGGTCAGGCTTTATAAAAGGTTCATTTTTTTTTTGAATCTGCAAAATATTGAAAACCCTTTAATAATTTGCACATGGTATTTTGTGTGGTCACATAAATGCCCTGTTCATTTTTCCTTCCAGACATACTCATTTAGTCAAGGATTATTTTTATACAGATGGATTATGGTGATTAGAAATTTCCAAAGGAGTTTGCATTCACAATAAATACTGATGATTTTAGCCTACTGAGAAGTTGTTTATAGCAGTTTGTTTTCTTACCTTGAGTCCATAAGTCTAGCTTTAGAAGCAGCAGGGCCAATAAACCACAAAAGAACTATTTTATGTGTGATCCAGTAATTCAAATTACTAGAAAAAAAAGAAAAAGTAAAAAATTTTAAGAAATGACCACTATTGAATGACTCATATGGTGGGTGGCATTTGCCTTCATCTGTAGGATAATTGGACCAGGGGACTACGAATCCATAGCAATACAAGGCTTTCCTTACAAGAGAGTTAATGCACCATCAATCAGCTAGTAGGAATAGTTTCTGTGTTGCAGCCTAAGTATGTTTTCATTCAGCTCATTTGCACTTCAAAGCTGAAGTCGATAATTCAGGCCCAAATAGGTGCAATTTGGACCATTTCCCTTTTGTAGCATATGAACACAAGCTGAGAAAATCTCTAAATTCATTTGCACGGGACATTACTGACCAGAGTTGGCAAAGCAGAGAAGCGGCTAGTTTCCTATAGGTGTTATCGCTATGAATAAATCCTTTGAGAGTGAAGGTCTTCAGATAAACATAGTTTACTCTCTATTGGTGATCAATGGTTTTATTACATAAAATGTAAGAATATTTTGCTTTACAACAGATCTTGGGATCTTATCTTCCGCAAAAACTTGTGTGGTGAATTAACAGGTACAACCAATCATCTTCATGGATTAAGAAACATTTGGTGAGTGGGGAGGAAAAAATTGTGATGGGAGAGGTGAGCTCTGTCTAGGTTTGCAACAAAATGGCTTCATTATTATCAGAAAGTACAAGTACATGAAAGATGGTGGGAAAAAAGGCAGTTACAACTTTTTTTTTTGTTCAAAAAGAATTTAATAAAAACTCTCAATGACCATAGTAGTACCATGTAACATCTACTGACTGTTGTGTTTCTAGTACTTTGTTCTTTGCTATTTATTGAATTCCAGACTCTACTGACATGGTAAGCACCTGCTTTGTGTACTGAGACTGGGTATTCCGAATCTTACAGAGCAATGTTGCAGAGTCAGTCCCACCATCATTTGGTCTCCACATTCCTGCTGCAACCAATGCAGTCACTGTGTTACAGGATTTCACAGGCCTTGTTTTATGGGCTACTCAGAGAGTTCCATGAGAGATGATCACATTTAAGTGATTGGTTCAATCCATTGAACTATGGTTTTTGTTTGTTTGTTGCTTGAACTGTTGTTAAACCGGCACTTTCTGAGTGCTTCCTTTATGCCCAGAACTATTCAAAAACACTTTGCATACATGACACAACATCATTGAATCATCACAAAATCCTTACGGGTTGTGCACTAGCATTGTGCCCATTTCACAGATGAAAACATTGGGGGCAGAGAGGGAGGGTGATTTGTTTAAAGCTAAGCCACTTTCCCAGGTTTTTCTGGTTGAGCAAGGATCTTAACCCAGATTTCTTGATTCCAAGTTTAGAGTTTTTATATTATACATACTGTAGTTTATGCCTGTGACACAGGGTAATGCTTGTGATATTTGGGATACACACCAATATCTTCTTTACGGAGGATAGAAGCATTTTCAAGAGGGGAAACTCAACTAGCAGCAATAGCTTCCTGGCTTCTCATATTCTCCCTATCCTGGCCTTTCCCCACCTATTCATTCCATCTTTCTGTTCATTCATTCTCTAGTATTCATCTTTGTTTACATCAGACTGTTTGCTCACTGCTTCTTGAATATCTGTGCCCAGTTTAACATATCATGTGTTCTTTTGCCTGAAATGCCACCTATTTTATTCTTTCATCTTTGAATACTGAGATTGTGATTTTCTGGGGACAATTCCCCTGCCCTGCCCCCGAATCATTTTGCTCCTACAAGACCTCCCTTCCCTTAGTTTCTTGCAAGTTCACAATTAATTACATTTGTCTATTATTGCCTGCTTTCAGTCATCTTGAAACATTTTCAATAAATCTTTCCCAAATCTCATATCTATAATAATCTTTTTCACACCAAAAGGGGAATGATTATTTATAATCTTTATTGAGTGCTAGACTTCTGCCTTTGCATTATGCTAAGGTCTTCTCAAAAATTGCCTTGCAACTATTCTCTGAAGTATGGGTTATCGTGACCATTTTAAAGGACAAAAATTGAGGCTTCAAGAGATGAATGAATTGTCTTAGGCAGTGCTAATGGCACAGCCAGGACCCACGAGTCTTTGTCCCCAAACCTGCTGTTTATCTCCCAGTACAGTGACTATTGCCCTCAGAGTGATATATATATATTTTTCATTCATTGTGTTAATAGTTCATTTAACAACTTTCAAAGCTAGAGTTTTACTCTAGTAAAACAAGAGTCTAGAAAGGTCTAGAGTGAATATCTGCAGATAATGTCAGGCACACTGGCCTGATTTTGGTGGGCAGGTAACCTTTCTTTGGATGCTTCTAATCACAGACAAGAGTAGAAATATGTACATCAGGGCAGGCTTTGCTCCAAGTATCCTTCCTGTTTGGGAACCTCACTTCTCTAGAGGTTGTTTGAACAGTAATTATGCCCTGTGTTCCTGCAAAAATAAGATATTTTAAGCAGATATTTCCACAATGACTCTTTTTAAATTTGCATGCTTCCCTTTGTTTCAAAATTACTGCCATCATCTAATGAAGAGAAATAGGTTAAATTAATCAAAGGAAAATTTTATACTGAATATAAAAAAACCTGATAATAAGGAGATCCGTTAGACTTTATTAGAAGCCCCATTGATTGAGTCAGTTAAAAGAAGACTGACTATCCCCTGAGAGGATTCTGAAACTACCCCAGGCCAGAGAAGAGGGGAGCAGATGGAACCCACAGGCCCCTCAGTCTCTAATGTGGGTGATTTTTTCTGAATTCCCTCATTTTGCCTTCTTGTCAACAAATCCTGCCATCATTTCACTCACATTTTTGCAGCATTTTTCCTGAGCTGTTAACAGAAATCATCTCACAGAGAGTGGGAAAGAATGTCATTTTGTCATTTTCTTGGGGGAGTGGATCGGAAGAACAGGCGGTCTCTGCTTCCTAAGGCTTTCATGATGAAAACAGAAGAGGAGAGTGAGGCCTGCCAGCTTGTGGGGTAGAAGAAACAACTTTACTTGGCAGCCCTGTGTGGAAATAGTAACTGGAAACTCTGCAATCAGCCTCTCTCCTTATTAACTAGAAGGAAGGACAATTTGGGACCACAACACACCCCAAACTTGCTGGCACTAATGAGCTGCATGAACTTAATCATTACATTATATCTGAAAAGTAAGAGGGACCTTAATGATCATCAGGTATAACCTCCTTCTTAATGCAGGAACTCCTTTTAATTGCAGAATTCCTGTGAGATGGCCATGGGAAGCTCATTATTTCATTGAACTCTCCGTCCCATGGTTAGTGGTTTCATTTGTTAAGAAAGTCACCGTTTTATTGATCTAGGACATTTTTCATTAGTATTTGTTTTCCCATTTGGAATAATAGGAATAATGTGTGATAAAAAAAAAAGTAATAATGATAATTATGATGGTGATGCTGATGGCTCACAGAATTTTCTCCTATATACGAGGCATGTAGTAACATTGCAGGTGTTTATGTTATTATTTATTATCACAAACATCTTGTAATATAGCCATTAATATTTGCTCCCATTTTATAGAAGAAGGAATCGAGGCCTAAGTGCTGGAGTGACCTGGCTAAGAATCACACTACTGATAAATGGAGAGTTGGAATTTGTGCCAAGTGTGCTAGATCACAGAACCCAAGCTCTTAGGCACTCTGCATACCTGACACACAAGCAACTTCTAGCTCTTCCTTTTACACATTATCTTTTTATTCCCCCCTGGGCTGCATATCTCGCCTGGGTGGCTTAGTTGGTTAAGCGTCCGACTTTCGCTTAGGTCATGATCTCGCGGTTCGTGGATTCGAGCCCCGCGTCAGGCTCTGTGCTGACTGCCACCTCAGAGTCTGGAGCCTATTTCAGTCTGTGACTCCCTCTCTCTCTGACCCTCCCCTGCTCACGCTGTCTCTCTCTCTCTCTCTCCTAAAAAAAAAAAAAAAGGGTTCCTTAATTAATAGACTTTTAGTCACCACATGATCATAGCTGATTATATTTTTATAGATTTCTAGATTTCTTTCCTAATATATGAAACTTTGAGCTGGAAATAATACTGAAATGTTTGACAAATGCAGCATATAGAAGATTCTAAGGTCACCCTTCATCACTTTTCCAGATCAAGTTTCTGCATCTGCAAAAGTTTTTAAAATAAAGATGATAATTGACTTCAGAAGAATACTAAAGTACAAAACTTAAAGAAGAGACAAAATATTTACAACTGAGAAGACTCCATTTTCAGATTAGAGGGATTCCTTTTATTAATCTGAAACATCCCATTTTCTCTGTAAAACTGAGTATAAAACTTATTTTAGGGGTGCCTAGATGGCTCAGTCAGTGCCTAGATGGCTCATGCTTTGTGAGACTGAGCCCCCTTTTGGGCTCTACAATGCTAGCACAGAACTTGCTTGGGATTGTCTCACTCTCCTTCTCTCTATGCCCTTCCTCTGCTCTCTCTCTGTTTCTCTCTCTCTGTTTCTCTCTCTCTCTCTCTCTCTCTCACACACACACACACACACACACACACACACCAAATAAACTTTATTTAGAAAAAAAAAAAACTTAGTTTAAATGATTTCTTACTTGAGGACGTGAAACTACATCTTCCTCCATCACCTGAAATTTGGGATGAATGTGCTTTCATCTCAGCTGATTCAGGTGCAGCACACAGGGAGTACGTCATTCTTGTGGGTTTAGGAACTCCACATCAAACTTCTGGCCAAGGTAATGTTACTAACAGAGCTCAGACTTTCAGATTAGTCAGGAAGAGAAATGAGAAGTGGCTTTGAGTGGTTTAGGAAAATTAAAGAGCAGGAGAGGATAGGCATTATTCCCACAGCTATAGTAATAGTTGGGGCCACTGAAAAAGTTCCTGGGTGCTGATGCCTTTGCCTGGAACTCTCAAGGAAGTCCTGATGCTGATGTGGAAATTGTGCTGAACAAGAACTGGTCTTTGAGCTGTCGTCATCAAGACAGTATGGTATTGGCACAAAAACAGACACATAGACCAATGGAACAGAATTGAGAACGCAGAAGTAGACCCAAAAGTATACAGCCAACTGATCTTTGACAAAGCAGGAAAGAATATCCAATGGAAAAAAGACAGCCTTTTTTACAGATGGTGTTGGGAGAACTGGACAGCAACATGCAGAAGAATGAAACTAGATCATTTTCTCACACCATGCACAAAAATAAACTCAAAATGGATAAAGGACCTGAATGTGAGACAGGAAACTATCAACACCCTAGAGGAGAAAGCAGGAAACAACCTCCTTGACCTCCACCGCAGCAACTTCTTACTTGACACATCCCCAAAAGCAAGGGAATCAAGAGCAAAAATAAACTGTTGGGACCTCATCAAGATTAAAAGCTGCACAGCCAAGGAAACAACCCAGAAAATTAATAGGCAACCAACGGAATGGGAAAAGATAGTTGCAAATGACATATCAGATAAAGGGTTAATATCCAGAATCTATAAGGAACTCACCAAACTACACGCCCGAAAAACAAACAACCCAGTGAAGAAATGGGCAGAAGACATGAACAGACACTTCTCCAAAGAGGACATCCAGATGGCCAACAGACACATGAAACGATGCTCAGCATCCCTCCTCATCAGGGAAATACAAATCAAAACCACACTGAGATACCACCTCACGCCAGTCAGAGTGGCTAAAATGAGCAAATCAGAGAACTCTAGATGCTGGCGAGGATGTGGAGAAACGGGCACCCTCCTACACTGTTGGTGGGAATGTAAACTGGTACAGCCCCTCTGGAAAACAGTGTGGAGGTTCCTCAGGAAACTAACAATAGAACTCCCCTAGGACCCAGCAATAGCACTGCTAGGAATTTACCCAAGGGATACAGAAATGCTGAGGCATAGGAGCACGTGTACTCCAATGTTCATAGCAGCACTCTCCACAATAGCTAAAACATGGAAAGAGCCTAAGTGTCCATCAACAGATGAATGGGTCAAGATGTGGTTTATCCATACCATGGAATACTACATGGCAATGAGAAACAATGAAATCTGGCCATGTGTCGCAACATGGATGGACCTTGAGGGTGTTATGCTGAGCGAAATAAGTCAGGCAGAGAAGGACAAATATCATATGTTTGCACGTATAGGAGGATTAGGTGGAACTTGACGGAGGAACAAGGGGGAGAAGAAGGGCAGAAATGGTGGGGGAAAGGGAGAGAGGCAAACCATGAGAGACTCTTGAATGCTGACAAAAACTGAAGACTGATGGATGTGGGGGGGGGAGGGGCATGGAGGAGGACACTTGTGGGGATGAGCACTGAGTGTTATGTGGAAACTAATTTGACAATAAACTGTTTGTAAAAAAAAAAAAAAAGAGAGAGAGAGAGAGAAAGTAGACAAAAAAAAAAAAAAAGAACTGGTCTTTGAGAAAATTCCTAGGGTGTATAGGAGTAAGAGAGTGCGCTTTCAAGGAACTCCTACACATCCCAGGCAAGTAGCAAAACCAGTGTCCAAAGAAGCAGATAGACCATGTTAAAGGAGGAAAATTGTAGTCCAAGTAGTAATTATAGTAATAAAATATTATGTAAAATAGAACAATATGAGTAATATAAGGAGTCAAACATGGAAATGAGAAGAAAAGACCTTTGCAGTTAGGCCATTGCTATGCCTTTCCACATCCTTTTCTATGTGACTTAATGATGTCCACGGCAATAGGGTCTTCAAGAAGGTGACTTGGGAGAGGTAATCTATTGCAATGAAAAGTAGACACTATTAAAATGTTAGGATTTCTGGGTTACAATTCTGGTCATTAAGTAGTACTGTTGTTGGAGGTACTTTTTATTATTAGATTATTATATGTAAAGATTAAAAGAAACAACGACAGCAATGCAGAACACCTTGAAATGATACCTCTCCCTTGTTCTGCCCCTCCAATTACTTAGTCCTTGTTCTTGTTATTTTTTAAAATGTCACTTCTTGTGGAGGTTACATCCATAACTATAAGCAAGGTACTGGTATGACTTTTTCTTGATTTATGAAACATGGGCATTATCATTTCCTATCTATTGAAGATGAACATTTAGCTCACTTATATAATCCCAACATCTCCTCCTCTGCTCAACCCTTAGTTAATATTTTAGGTTTCCAGTTGGTTAAATCTTTAGTACTTGTTTCATCAGCACATATGCTAACATTGGAATGATACAGAAATTAGCATGGCTCCTGCTCAGAGATGACATGTAAATTAATGAAGCATTGCATATTTTTATAGAATATTGTTCAGCCTTAAAAAAGATTGCACTTCTAACACATGCTACAACATGGAAGACCCTTGAAGACATATGCCAAGTGAAATAAGCCAGAGATAAAAGGATAAATATTATATGATTCTACTTACATGAAATACCTACAGTAATCAAATCATAGAGACAGAAAGTAGAATGGTGTTTTCCAGGGGCTGGGAAGAGGGGGCAATAGGACTTCTAGTTTAATGGGCATAGAGTTTTAGTTGGGGAAGATGAAAAAGTTCTGGAGATGAATGGTGGTGGTGGTTATGCAACAATGTGAATGTATTTAATACCAGTGGACTGTATACAATTAAAAATTCTTAAAATGGTAAATATTGTTATGTGTGTTTTAGCACAGTAAAAAGTGTAAATATATATCATATTCAACTTTTATCTTTTTAAAATTATTTTTTTATTTTTTATTTTATTTAAATTTTTTTTAACTTTATATTTATTTATGAGACACAGAGAGACAGAACATGAATGGGGAAGGAGCAGAGAGAGAGGGAGACACAGAATCCAAAGCAGGCTCCCAGCTCTGAGCTCTCAGCACAGAGCCCAATGCAGGGCTTGAACCCATGAACTGTGAGATCATAACCTGAGCCGAAGTCGGATGCTTAACCAACTGAGCCACCCAGGTGTCCCTATTTTATTTTATTTTATTTTATTTCATTTCATTTCATTTTATTTGAGAGAGAGAGAGAGCATGCAAGTAAGGGGGAGAGAGGGAGAAAGCAAGAGAATCTTAAGCAGGCTCCATGTTCAACACGGTGCTCAATCCCATGACCCTGGGATCATGACCTGAGCTGAAATCAAGGGTCAGACTGAGCTACCCAGTAACCCAACTTTTCTTATCTTTTGACTTTCGTATAAAATTAATATATTTCTGCACATCTCAGCTTTCCCTCATTGTACTAGAATAATTTCATATACAAATTATTCATAAAAATATGTAGAAGTAATTGTTGCATACATTGGTGCTGTTCATAAATAATTTTTCCTTCTCTCTTTATTATTTGCACATGGAATTATTGAACTTTGTACCCCTTGTGGCTGGTGAAGCCAAGGGGCTAGCTTTAGCCAATGAGTTGAGCAGCAGGGAAGAAAGTCATTCTCTGATCTGGGCATCAAACTGTTCAGCTCTCAATCTTCTGCCACAGCAACTGGCAAAATTTGAGATGGCTGTTTTGTGTGTGTGTGTTTTTTCTCTTTATGTTCTGAGATTTCCTGATGTTGTGTTTAGAGTAGGTATTTGTTTCACCCATTGTTGTGTGTAAGCAGGGTACTCTTTAAATAAATTCACATGCAACATTTTCCTGTGTTTTATTTTGCTTATTTCTTCCCTTCTGTTTTCTCCTTCCAGATCTCATATTTGTTGGATGTCTGGAATTTGTGATTGTCCTCTTATGCCTTTTATATTTGATCACATATTTTCTGTTTCTTCATCCTTTTTGCTGTGTATATATGTAGAGTTCCTTGACTTTATCTTATTGTGTTTTGTTTTGTTTTTGTTTTTGTTTTGGTATCAGCTTTCAGATCTCTCTGAGAATACTAATTAGATTTTTTTCAAGTTTCTTCTCTTCAATGAGTTATTTCTGTTTTCACTGGGATTGTTTTGTTTATTTTGCCATTTTAATGCCGTTATTTTTCCTTATATGCCTGATTGATTATAAGTTATTTGTGCATTTTAAAACAGGAAGTATTGAGTTGACTTTTCCAGAGAGCAGATTGGATTTTTTCTGCTGCTATATTTGCATACTTGTTTTCCTTACAAAAAATTTTCCTTGAGTCAGGACGCTAACCTGGGCATTTCTGCACTTAAATCACTGAGGATCCAGGCTTTTGATAAGAGATTACTAAAATGGGAAGGAATTTATTCTGTGGTGCCAGCATCCAGCTGGTTGTCCTAATTCTTTCCACTCAATCCATTACTTTTCTTAATGTAGGGGTCATTGTTTTTGTTAGGGTAATTATTATTTTGCTTTATTTTCTTTTGCCTTGATTCAACGTGAGGTTTCTTGTACTCTTGTTAAATCCAGATAGAAATGTAGGAGAGAGAGAAGAGTAGGAAGATGATTGGCTTCTCAATCTAGAAACAGAATTTTAGTCAGACTTTCTATTTCTCTCTACCAATTTTGGCTCACTTTCATAATTCTCCCCTCCATTCTCATTGATTTTATTCCAGACATTTTAGGAGTTCTGCCTAGAAGATTAGCTCCCTCTTTCTCTGCCATCCTTTACTGTGTTAATTTGGGGCTGCAGATTCCTCAGGCTTCTTTGTGTAACTGGATGGTTCCCATCCATTTTTCATCTCCCAGAATGCTTTGAAGTCTACGTTGAATTATGATCCTTCTCCCACTGTCTTTCCTGTTAGGGTTTATGGGTTTAATTCTGTTTGTATTCTCTTTTATTTTAATGAGGAGTAGAGGCAAATGCAGAGCTTGATCGCCATCAAACCAGAGATCACCCTGTGCACTTGCAGAAAACCAAGGACTGCATTGCACTATGGGCATCTGCAGTGCCATCCAGTATCTTCTCATTGAGGGCCATGTGTGATGAGCTGGGATAGCTAGAACACAGGTGGTTATTTTTATTTCTTCCTGGACACAGGTGCATTGGCATCTTCTCATGGTTTTTAAGCTATTGAAAAGAGCATTATAGGAAAATAGAAGGTGGGTGTAAGTCATGATTTGAATCAATAGCCCTTTCTCTTGAATATATATATATATTTAACTGAGTCTTGGAAAAAGTCGGATATAACCAATACACAATTCCATTATTAAACTAACAGTTCTGTTTTTGAGTGTGTCTAATTGCAATGAGTTATTAAAAATAAACTAAAAAATAGTAATTATCTATTGCTGTTATCTATTCAGTAATAATAATTACTAAAAGGTAGTAATTATCAGAAAAGCTAAAACATTTTAGTAGGTTTTCTGTTTGCATTTTAGAAGATGTTGTATCTCAGAGAATCTTGAATTCAAATTTTATTCTTGTAGTTTCCTGCATCTATAATTATCCCTTGAGTCGTTTTCCTCAGTTCTTGTAAGAATACATCTGGTACTTCTGAAAAATATTTTCACAAGTGCTCTTGGGTGATTTATTGGTGCTGACATCCATCCTATGTTGGGTGTATAAAATCGTGCCTACTCCAAATGTCCAGTGTCAACCGCAGCATGGCTTTTGTAATCCATCCCAACCTCCCTTATGTCCACCTGCTTTCATTAACTCACTCTGCTTCCACCCTCCCTAAACTTCCAGGCTATTCATGATGTAGTCTGGCTCCTGTTATACATCTCAGCATTCCCCTCCCTCCGATACCTCATTTGAATCATTTCGCTTATATCAGCCTTGTTTATCCTGTACACAATCACATGTCCAAAACTCTTTGGACTCCACATTTCTTAACTTTTGGGGTTTTTGTTTGTTTGTTTGTTTTAAGATTGGACCAATGGGTACAACCCAATGTAGATGGGGAGAAGGAACAAAAGAGGTTTCTCTAACTTGAGCTCTGTGTATCAAGCCAGAATCAAATAATAGATTGCATCTAAGGAGAAAAACTGTTGGTCAAAGCCAAAGTACTTGCAATATAAGGTATGTGAAGGGCTGGAAAATACTGGAGCAGGGGGAAATAGATCAGAAAAATTCAACTGAAAGTAGCCTACGTGATTATCAGAGTTAAGGACTAGGGTTCTCAGCTGTGATTTTTTACACAGTGTTTCTTTATAAAATAGAATATATCAAATTAAAATCTGAGTCTCATCCTATATATTATCCATTGAAAATCAAACATGATTTATGTGCTTATCAAAGATCGAATAGACATAAAATATACAATGCTTTATAGTAAAAATTGTGGAAAATTTGATAATGACTAAGGCATTACCCACAAAGAAACCTGTTATATGGCATGATTAAAATAAGTACACATATAATGGAACAATGAGACAGTAAAAAAAAAAAAATGATGATATTTTGTAAGTGGAAGTATAATTGTTTAGAACTGAAAGTATACAATGTATTTATGACTGTGGTTTATTTTTTTTTCCATCCTAGCCCTTGGACCCACAAAATAAAGGCAATGCTTATCCTAGCTGGGGAGTTCATGTCAAGATGAGAGACAATGATAGCTTGCCAGCTAGTTCTATCATGGTTCATGGCAGGACATAGTTTCAATTTATCGAAAGTGTGCTGAAGTTAGCCAGAACAGAAGTTCCTGTTAATCACTCTTCCTTGCCTATAAAATGAGAATACTTCCTTAATAAAAATATTTTAAATTATGCCATCTGGCAAGTCATCTCGCCTAATTACAATTCCAAATCTTTCCATTGATTTTCTCACATGAGAACTTGAAGATATTTTTCTACTTCTCCAGTCCTCTTTGAAAAGTATCAAAAAACATGAATCATCACTGATCTTTCAATTCAGTGCTGGATGTTTTTTTAAAGATAACTATACCTTTTAAAGCGTTTTGTTCACTAATGTGTTTGTTTAGACACCTACACTATAATTCATTTACAATAAAGTCTCCCGTTTAGCCATTTTGCCAATGGAAAGGTCATTCTGTGGTTAGTGTCACTCATCTTATTAGAGAGAATACTCCAAACCATTGTTATATATGGCTTAGTTCTTCTATTGAGAAGAGCTGGTGTGTGTGTGTGCGTGTGTGTGTGTGTGTGTGTGTGTGTTTTCCCATTTCCTCACCTTCAGTGTTCTAAGAATCTGTTTAATGCCTGCATTTCTAGCTTCTAGGTGCACAGAATGATAGAAAGAAATATCTTCCTGTAACAGTAGCATACACCATAGGTTACAATGCCCATAACACAGATTAGGTTGATTGGAACCTGCTCGGAGTTGTGAGGTTGAACAAATTGTGAGGAAGTTGAAGACTCTGCAGCAGGGCTGTCAGCCAGAGCATAGCACAACTTTCAGGGGCAGCATTTGCAAAGATGGCAGTGAATAGGACTCTGCAATCTAGTGGAGGCCTTATACCATCGATCCTTTGGTCCAGATACACTAAAGCTAAATCCTGTTTGTTTAGAGAAAGGTAGCATCCCATTGTTACATAATACAGAAAATAGCTTCAGATATTCAAGCTATCCCATATTTATGATATTAGCATTTACCTATAGGAAAAACAGAAGAATGTTTCAAATTGAAATTTCAGTCTCTTCCCATTCATTGAAATCAGACATGAATGGATCATTAATTTGTCAAAGATACAATGGGCACATGTTATATACAATTCATTCTACAGATATTATAGAACATTCAGTGGTTAATAAGGCAGTGGACTCAGCAGAACCAAGGATCTGGCAGATGAGTAAGATAAGTACACATCTGATAGAGCAATGAAAAAGAAGAGGAGTGGTGTGAGTTGATCACAGAGGCTTCTAGCCTCAGGATTATAAAACAGAAATGCAGGTTTTATGATTGTGATTTAGACCACATATAAGATAGACCAGCAACATAATTGATGACAAATATCCTTGCATTGACAGAGCATTCAATATCTTTGCATGAGTCTTTGTGTCTTTAGAGATGATACTGTGTGGCTTTAGACAGGTAATAGACACCAACACATACACACACACACACACACAACTTATATGTATTATTTAAAATGTGTATTTATTTTTGAGAGAGAAAGAAAGAGAGTACTCACGTGAGAGAGCATGAGCAGGGGAGGAGCAGAGAGGAGGAGATAGAGAATCCGAAGCAAGCTCTGCACTATCAGCACAAAGCCCAGCGTGGGGTTCATACTCACGAATCACGAGATTGTGACCTGAGCTGAAGTTGGAAGCTCAACCAACTGAGGTAGCCAGGAGCCCCCAAATATTTTTAAGTATATAAATATGAATAGTAATGCAGCATGTTTTCAGAAATGTGAAAAATTATAATGAAAAATAAAGGATGGGTGGATAAGTAGGTTGGTAGAGAGAGAGAGAGTGAGAGTTAGGTGGGGTAAATGATAAAGGGACAATTTTAATCTTAGAGTTAAATCCACAGTTATGAAACAGAATTGATTGACTAAATGTAATTTTATTTCAACTTTTAGCAAAGATAGTTATTTGGACCAAAAACTCATCTTTTAAAGTTTATTTATTTTTGAGAGAGAGAGAGCAAGTGGGGTAGGGGCAGAGAGAGAGGGGAGAGAGAGACAATCCCAAGCAGGCTCTGGACTGTCAGTGCAGAGCCCAATGCAGGGCTCGAATTCACAACCGTGAGACCATGACTGAGCCAAAATCAAGAGCCAGATGCTTAACTGGCTGAACCATCCAGGCACTGTCCCCCCCAAAAAAACTCATTTTAATGTCTGATGTTGTCAGTGATTTGTTAAATTTCATAAGAGGTAAATTTCTTTGTAGAAGTTCTATGTGTCTATTGAATAACATGGTGACAATTCTACCAAAGTCTCCATTAAGCGAACTTTTCTTCTATGTTTTTAAGTAGGAAAATAGAATCCCAATTAATTTATGCATTCATTATTCTTCAGTGAATAGAAATTTGCTCTTATTCTACTTCATAATATGTAAAATACTGAGGCCAAGTTTTCTTAAATATGTTTGTAAAGACATTTGTGTTACAGGCAATGAAGTAAATAGATAAAAAGTACAAACCATCCTTTAATTGACACATAACCTTGTATTCCCCCCATTCTTTAGTCCTCTCTTCAACAGAGCTCCAGAATTTGATTCAATCTGGAATCATGTTCCGCTACACTAGCTCCCTGAGCTAGCCAATTATCTATGAAGGTTTCTTCTTGGATGCCCTCAGTTAGTTCTGTTCACTCAATGGAAAACTTGTGGTACTGAATTCATTCTAAATGACAGACAGAAAAATCTGTACTATTTGAATGGCAACTCAAATATACAAAGCAAGTTATTTGATTTAACTTAACTTAAATTAATCTAATTTAGCTGTCAAAGACCCAACAAAGATGCTTAGTGTTTCATGTGGTATCTGTTTGATATATAGAGGTGTGTGTGTGTGTGTGTGTGTGTGTGTGTGTCCAAATGTGTATGTATAGGAGAGAGACTGTACAATCTTCCTATATCTTTGCAATGAAAGTTGTTTTATTGTTTACTTTTGTAAAAATAAGAGAAAAACAAATTTATATTAAGCTTTGTGAAGTTGTAAAATATGGTAGAAACTGTTTTCATTATAAATTCTATCATATAGCATCCAATATTATTCCTTAGAAGTCTTTCTATTTAGGATTCTATTGTAACTATGCTTAGATTATCTATCTATCAAGCACAGAACAAAAACAAATTGAAAGAAGAATTGTTTCTGCTAAAGTATTTACTATAAAGATTCAGCCATTCAATAAATCTGTCAATCGAGTATCAAATAAAATCTGATCATCTCTAGTACACCTAGTTCCATGCCAATAATGGCAAAAGTTATGAAAGCATGTAACATAGTTCCTGTCCTCAAGAAAGTTTTTCAAGATTGCCATTTACTCTTTTGGAAAATCCAAAGTATTTACTAGGACACATAACTTTAAAATGGCAATGTGAGAATGACCAGGAGTGCTTTAGGAATTAAAAAAAAGAGAATTTAACTGAAGAGACTATATAAGAGATGTGAGAAGTAAAATATCCAGCTGTTCAGTATAGTTGATTTCCCCCTGGACGGAAGCATCCTCTCTACAAAATTGCAAAATGGATATCACAATATGGGTAAAAGATCTTATTTCATAGGAAATACAAGAGTGGTGATAATGAGTTGAGGAAGAAGAGAAAAATGTAGAGCAAAATATGGTGGTTATTAATGTAGGCAAAACTTTCCCTCAAACTGGAGCAGTGTTTTCCTCAAAAATAAAATTCCAGGGAATCTCTAATAAGTTTATCTCAAAATAATTTCTCAGTAGTAGTTGAGACATAATTTTACCATTTGCAGGTAATTTCTTGGATGACACTTTAAAATTTTTTTAATGTTTTATTTATTTCCGAGAGAGAGAGAGAGAGAGAGCAAGCAGGGGAGGGCCAGAGAGAGAGGGAGACACAGAATCTGAAACAGGCTCCAGGCTCTGAGCTAGCTGTTAGCACAGAGCCCGACATGGGACTTGAACCCACGAACTGTGGAACATGACCTGAGCCAAAGTCAGACGCTTAACTGACTGAGCCACCCAGGCGCCCCTCTGATGACATTCTGAGGTACCTTTCCCATGCTCTTTACCTACCCCCCTACCCTCCAGATGGGTTACCTGAGATGGCTGCACTATGGTGTCAGGCTTTGCTGAGTATTGATGACCACCTCATATAGTGAGTATGTAGAGGAAGAGGGTGTCTGAAAAGCCCTCATAGGGAGACACCAAGCCAATAAAGAAATGAGTATTTGTTTAAATGCTTATTTTAGAGAAATCCATTCTTAATCAACAGGATGAATGGGGGGAACCAGAGAAAAGCAAGGAAATTTGAAATAGAAGTGGCAGACAGCAAAAAGATGCCAAGCATTTCCTAAAGGACATTTGCAATGAATATTTGGAGGAGTGAGAAGGTAGCCATTGAACGCACCCAGCTGGTATGGGAAGTTGGAGTGAGCATCACAGCAGGAAAGGGAAAGGCAGGGAAACAAGCATACTAGTATTGTTTTCATCATGCGGGATGTGAGCTGGCTTCAAGACTTAACTTTTTTAATATAAATTAACTTCATTCTATAATTCTGTACTAAATATTGGGGCAATAAATCTTTCAGAATAGTAAAGTTGCAAATTCTCCTTCTGGGTTCCCATGCATCTGTTGCACTAATGTTAGAATTTACCTAGAGATAGCCTTATATTGTCTTCTCTCTGCTTTACATTCATCAGTTAGCCATAGTCCATTCTGGGTATATATCTGGCAAAATACACAAGTTATAAGCAAGAATTGGCCCCATCTTTAAGCAGCTAGTTATTTGGTAAAGGAGATAAAATTTACAAATATGAAAAAAATAAATGATTATCCCCTTATAGTTGTATTCCCAACATGTAAAATTTGCATTTGCCTGTCACATGGTAATAAATGAATGTCATCTTAGATTGCAAAGTACTGTTGGTCACAGAGGAGGTAGACCTAGCTCTTGGCAAAGTCTCTAAATTGCCTATATGGGAATGAGTATACAGGTTTGTTGCTTCCTTCGGAATCAGTTTTCTATCAAGAGGCATGTGCTTTCTCTCTCTGTATAACTACCTTTAAAATTTTCAGCTATTGTTTCCTCTTATGTACTAAAGCTTTTTAAGTAATACATAATGTAGCATTATATATATATGAATATATAATTATATATATAATTATATATATGAATATATTTAATTATATATATGAATCTTATATATATATATAATATTATATATATATATAAAATCTTCTGGAATAATTGAGGATGTGGTAAAGAATTGAGCAAAGCCCCATTGACATGGCAAAGCCCAACAAGTGGCTGAATTGTCACTCATTTGCTGAGTGTTTCAACCAACACTGAAGTTTGTGAAGTTTCCTTGAGAACAGTCTGAATTTTGAATTTTCAAAGTACCATGTAAGTGTATCTACCATAAAACCTAATTTAGGGCTTTGGGTGTATAGTGTGTAAAATATGTTTATTTAGTCAGTAAATGGGCCAGAATACTCAGCCTTCCTAATCAGAGAGGCCCTGATATAGCATATTCACACTGCTGTTTCTCTCCTGGTCCACATATTCCTCTTCATGATCTTCCTCTTCTTTATTCATCTGAACCTTGGTTTTGTAGACTACAACTTGAAATTGTAACTGAATTTTTACCAACTATATACTGTTCTTTTGCCAGCTCCCTCCCCCTTGTCCCTATGTCCAGTTAACTAAATATATGTGAAGCTTCTAAGAAAGGGTTGTGATTTCTGACTAGTAACCAACACTGGTCCAGATGAGTATCTCTCACACCAGAGTCCTGTCTCTAGTTTGTAGCTTGTAGGAGATTGTGAAGTAGAAATGAGCCATGGACTCCATGCTGCGTCAGAAGTTCTTGCAAGAGTGCTCACTGTGGACAATGCAAAGTAGCTAACTCTGAAGTTAGAAAGCCAAGAATCCCTCTGGACCTTTGAGGTCAATGATGGCAGCTATTTGGGCATTTTAAATATTGAGGTTGTTGAGGTTTTTTCTTTTTAAACTACTCTTTCCACTGGCATACCATTAAACATCGTAGGGAGTAACACAACGTGAATATGGATTGCTAAAAAACTGCAACCTAGCATTCAAGAAACAGAGTAACATATTTTTGAGTTCCAGTTAATATATGAAGTAGGTTCCCATGTGATACAAATAGATATGATGCGAGGCTAAAGGCTACATTTACACTTTATATAAAAAAGGAACTGGGTTAATTTGTTTTTCATTCATTTATTCATTCAAAACTTGGTTCCTCAGCTCCTACTCTATGGTTGATACTGTGCTTCCTGTTAACTATTAAGTGTAGTTTCTTTTTATATGATGCATGAATTTTGATGTTCATGGATACTAACTTCTCTGCACACAAAGTGTAGAAATTCTTTCCAGTTATATGTAGAGAACTGGCAATAGTTTTTAACTAATGAAATACTAAACACAAGCATAAAGTCTGGAGTTCTTACATGGCAATAGTGGCTGGAGAAGGCGATTAAGAGGGTGAAACCGTGGTAGTAGTTGGTACTTGATCATAAAAGAGGCAACTTCAAGATGGCAGCATCACCTCCTGTGATTATTAATAAATAAATATTGACATTAATTTAGCACTTTCCATCTTCAAAGCACTTTACAATTATTAATTAGTCCTCTTAGGACTATTTGAAATATAATTTCTGATGTTTGCATTTAAATACGGTATTCATGATGCTAGGTTTTTTGGGGGGAGGGGTTTCAAGTTAAAGAGCTTTTTTTTTCAGTTATCAGAATTTTAATCTTTTCTAGAATCAAAGACAGTAGGATGAATGTAGCTAAATAGGCATTGCAGGAAACATTATCTCAGGACATTGAGTATGGGGCCATGAGGGGCTGCATTTGCAAGGTCATGGTTCAGTTTCCCTGTAGGCCTTCCCCAAGGAGAGGTACATTCACATTGTCAAATGAACCTGCTTTTGCATCCAGACCTTTGAACAATGTGTCATCTCTACTTGGAGCTGCCACTCCAAGTGTGGCCATTCTTCTTTGGGCTGCTAATTCCTAAGCATCTCAGTTTTATATTTTATAATGAAGAAGCATTTCCTAAACCTGAAATTTCTTTTTATCATGCAACAAATTTTCATGAAGTTGCTAAATAGAAAACTTAAGAAATACAAACATAGATCCCTATATCGTAGCTCATAGATTAACAAGAAGACCAAGATTATATGAATAACTGCTATAGAGTATAACAAGTGTTTCAAAAAATATACTTTTTTGAGTTTTATTTTACAAAACATTGGGGGGAAAGTGTAGAGTTCTCATGCACTCCCTCAACACCCATCTTGTTTCCTCTATTAACAACATCTTACATTAATGCGGTTTATTTATTAGAATTGATGAGTCAGTATTAATATATTATTATTAACTAACATCCTTGGTTTCCATTAGGTTTCACTCTTTATTCTGTACATTCTATGTGTTTTGACAAATGTATAATGACACGTATATATCATTACAGTATCATGCAGAACAGTTTCTCTTGTTACATGTTCTTATGTGACAGTTAATACTAGTTTGACTTCTTTGTGAGCATTCCCCTTTCTCACAGACACACCTGCATTTCAAGATGGTTGTATCCCTTTGCTGACTGCTTCTACAAACACTGAGACATCAGTCTTCTTAGTTCCAGTGAGCAGGGAGTCTCTTTGCCCCCAAAGAAATGTTTTTCATTCATCCTGACTGGAAGATAAGGAAGATCAGGGTCTAAGGGTTGGTGAAGAAAGGAGGACACTTGCAACTTAATTCTGTGTGACTTATAAGAGGCCTCCTGAAATATGTCTATCATGCGTCTTGTCCAATTAGGGAGCATTTTGGCAACTTCTTTTTGTTTGCCATACCTATCACCTCACTTACTTCTACACTATTCAGTATCATTACAGGACCCACACTGGCACCTACCCTATCTGTGAAGCTGTAAATGATTCTACCAATTATCAGTGGAGAATTACTTCTATATTTTGGAAAGGCAGCTTGCAGTCTATTTGATGAAAACAAATACACTGGCTTATGTCTGTTTCTTTTTTAAAGGTCCATGAACCACAGTCCCCCACTTAGTATACACGGTCGATCTTCCCATATCATCTTAGGCATTACATTGTTTGGTGATTATTTGTCTACCTCTCTCTCCCCTTCTAGACTGCAAGTTACATAATGGAAAGAAACATTTTTTTTTAAATTTATTCTTGGGTCCTTCAATAATTTGAATTTTGCCTGCTACATGATACTCTCAATTTTTTTATTTTTATTTTTTTTAACGTTTTATTTATTTCTAGGAGAGAGAGAGAGAGAGACAGCGTGAGCAGGGGAGGGTCAGAGAG
>NW_024082326.1:189566-233162 GCF_003009895.1 Hyaena hyaena | reverse complement strand
TCTCATTGCCATGTAGTATTCCATGGTATAGATAAACCACATCTTCTTGATCCATTCATCTGTTGATGGACACTTAGGCTCTTTCCATGTTTTAGCTATTGTGGAGAGGGCTGCTATGAACATTGGGGTACATGTGCTCCTATACCTCAGCATTTCTGTATCCCTTGGGTAAATTCCTAGCAGTGCTATTGCTGGGTCATAGGGGAGTTCTATTGTTAGTTTTCTGAGGAACCTCCTCACTGTTTTCCAGAGGGGCTGTGCCAGTTTACATTCCCACCAACAGTGTAGGAGGGATGGCAGAACACTTTAAATCAGAAGTGTTTATGGTTGTCCAAATTTTTATATGCAACTATTGGCATGTCAGCAGACTCTTTATAACTGCTAAAACAAGAAGTGGTCTTTCTTCTCCTAGTAAGACAAGAGCCCCAGAACATTGGGTTCCTCTGTCAGAGGTATCTCAACTCTGGAGACCCACTATGATCATCCAAGAAGATGCTATGTTCACATTTTTCCTGGATTTTTATTTGTTCCCTTCAACTGAGAGCAAGACAGAAATGAGGTAAAGTGAGTGCCCATGTCAGCATGGGCAATTCTATATCTGAACCTACTAGTCAGGTGGAGAAGGATTTGAAAATGCCTGGTAGAGCAAGTTCATGGGGTTCTCTGTGCTTAGCATAGTATGGCTAATTAGTCCTCTTGACATGCAAAGCCTTAGCTGATTTTGCCCTGTGCTACATACCATAACTTTTTAAAATATGCTGTGTTAGTATTCCTGCTGACAAGTGACTTGGGTCCATTACCAATTGGCTTAATCAGAAAAGGCATTTATTTATTTACATAACTGAAAAGATCTAGGAATGGAGCACAGGACAGCTTATGATATCCCCCCATACCCAAGTACATGGCCTGAGAGCATAAGGGCAAGTGCCTGGCCCTACCAAAAGTTACTAGGAGGAGAATGGCTACACAGACAGAAAAAAAAATGTTCCAGGCTCCTCCTGGAAGGGGGTTGAGCCCACCTCACTGTGTGGTAAAGAAATATGTAGGTTTCTCCCATGCCCACCTACCTGCCACAGCAGACAGAAGTGGGACTTTGGTGGGTAGGAGGTAAGCACTGTGGTGTATGCCCTTTGTGTGTGTGTGTGTGATGAATTACATCCCACAGTTGTCATAATGAAGAAAGTTGCCAGGATTGGACAAGGTTTTAAACAAGTGATGAAAAACATACTTGAATACTTGGACAAGTTGGACATTTGCATATTAAGTCAGCTTTCTGTACATAGTTGTTCATATTATACTTGTTTATAGATATATTTAAGCCCAACTTCGGGAGGTTGACTTGCAGTTGTGGTGGAGACACCTCATGAACCACAGGCTCAGACCATCTTCCTACCCACACTTGGCAGCCAGTTTCTCATTTACTGTTTCTTGGCATTCCATCCTAATCAGACTTCTCCCACTTACCTGTTACTCTATGTTTACCTCTCATCTGTCCTTCTGAATCAAGGAACTGTTAAAACACAGAGGGTCATATTTTATATGCCCCAGCTCCTACACATGCAGGCTTAGCATCCAGTGTGGCACAGTGAGACAAAACACACCTGGCACAAAGTACCTACTGCATCTGAGTGGGCAATTATTTCTGGTTGTCACAATTATTCTGCCAAAGTTCATTATGATTTCATAACCCTGGGTTCAACTGGGAAGTCTTTGTTGGCAATTAAAGGCAGTGCAATGCAAAAGAAAAGACAATGGAATGAGAATAATGAGACCAGAAGTCTAGCCTAGTAACAACTACTGAGTGTGTGACCTCAAGCAAGTCGTCAAGTTTCTCTGGGATGAAAATAAGAGAAATGCAGATGTTAAACTAGTTGTCTTTAAGGTATCCCCCAGGGATAATGTTAACAGCCTCTATGAGGGCAAGAGTAAAAATCAGACTTTTTCTTTACACATGAAGAAGTGTGGTCCCTCATGGGATTTCTGCATGCATGCAAAGCGCCAGTTTTTGGCTAGGTTACCCCTTCAACCATCTGGCCCATTACACAGCTTAACCATTTGTCACTCTGGAGCATGGTTGCAATCTCAATGTATGATTGAATCAAGACATCATTCTTTAAAAAAGATTAGAAATCATTGCCTGGGAATTAAGCCAATGGAGAAAATTGTTTTGGTTCAATGAGATGTGATTCAAGAGCATGTGACTGGTGTTACTCTTAGTTTGACTCATATATGGCTTTACAAGCTCAGCTGGTCAGAGAAAGATCAAATAAAATGTAGGCTTATTGATTTAACCAACAGCAATAAACTAAAGCAGACTTTCTTAAAAAAAAAAACGTTAAGTCAGTTAAGAGTGATTACCCTAGACTAGCTCCTAGATCCAGAGGCACAGAAGGGAAATGGTGGCTGTGCATATTGCCCAGTAGGCTGGGTATATATAATCTTCCTTACTAGCTTCTAGCTGCCATACTTGATTGTTTTAGGAATGGCAGTATTTTGTGGTCTGGTGAAAAGCTGATTGAAAAGGAGGGGCTGAGACCTGGAGGTGCCCAGCTCTTTGGAAAGTAACACATCACAGCTAACCTAAGAGCTTCAATGACCTTTGTGCTAATAGTGTGCCTGGAAAGAGAAACTGACAGCATTAAAGTTTTTAAAAAATTTTTTAATGTTTATTTTTGAGAGATAGAGAGAGACAGAGTACAAGTGGGAGAGGGGCAGAAAGAGAAGGAAACACAGAATCTGGAGCAGGCTCCAGGCTCTGAGCTGTCAGCACAAAGCCTGATGCGGGGTTGGAACCTGTGAACCAGATGATAATCTGAGCCAAAGTCAGAGGCTTAAGGACTAAGCCACCCAGGTGCCCTAAGACATTAAATTTTGAAAAAGCTCGCAAAACACTGCATAAATCTCCCACCTTTCCTGTGGTAGGTCTCTTGTGGTCCTCCAAGTTTGGAAGACCAATGTTGGTGGGCAGCTTCCAACTGGTTTAGCCTAAGCAGATGGTTAGGATAGTGCAGCCATCATCCTTTATGTCTCTCTCTCACCCACAACATACAATCTATCAGCCAGTGCCATGGGCTTAACTCATATTCTGATTCTCTTCACTTCCCTTTCTCTTTTAAAAAAGCAGCTTTACTGAGATATCATTCACATACCACACAATTCACTTATTTAGATTGCATAATTCAATGCAATATTTTTATAGTATTAATTTTTAAAAATTGTGGTAAAATACATATAGCAAAATGTTTGCCATTTTAACAATTTTAAGTGTATATTTCAGTATAATTATTTGTATTTACAATGTTGTACCACCATTACCACTATCTTTTTTCAAAACTTTTTCGTCACCCCAAACAGAAAGTCAGTACTTATTACCTATTCCCCTTTTCCCCAGGCTCTAGTATTACCTAATCTACTATCTCTTTGAATTTGCCTATTCTAAGTACTTCATCTAAGTGGAATCATACAATATTTTCTCTTCTGCATCTAACTTATTTCACTTAGCATAATGCTTTCAGGGTTCATCCATGTTGTAGCATGTGTCAGAACTTCATTCCTCTCTTCTCTCTTTTTTTTTTTAAATTTTTTTAATGTTTTATTTATTTCTAGGAGAGAGAGAGAGACAGCGTGAGCAGGGGAGGGTCAGAGAGAGAGGGAGTGACAGACTCTGAAACAGGCTCCAGGCTCTGAGCTGGCAGTCAGCACAGAGCCCGACGCGGGGCCCGAACCCACAAACCGCGAGATCATGACCTAAGCGAAAGTCGGACGCTTAACGGACTAAGCCACCCAGGCGCCCCTCCTCTCTTCACTTTTAATCACTGCCTCTACCATTTATTTCCATGCCATCTTGATCTCTCCTCTGGATTAACGAAATGTCCCTCTGTGGCAGATGTGGTTAGTGCCCCACCCACACACTCTAGCTTCTTTTTGCAGAGCCCACTCCACTTTCATACACATCAGGCCTAAAGTACTTGGGAATCAACTCTAGTATAATAATGCTCCAGTTCCCTCAGATTTTGGGTGGCATAATCTGAGCTGCATATTCTATACACCCTCCCAAAATTCCTAGTGAGATTAAGTTTCAGTTGCTCACAGTGGTGGCCTGCTTGAGAATGGTTTCTTCCCATTCTTTATCTCACTTCCCTTTTCTCCTACCAGTTTTAGGGCATCACATCCCAAATAAACCACTTACACTAGCTCAGAGTCTACTTCTGGAGAATCCTAGCAAAGATAGATAGGTTCTATCCAATTCTCTGCTTTCACTCTTATCTTCCTAAAATCCACACTTCACCGAGCAGCTGAAGTACTCTTTTAAAAATACAGTTCAAAGCACATCTGTGTTCTGTTTAAAACTGTCCCAAGCACTGAGAACAAAATCCAGATGCCTTACCAAGGTGGAATAGACATACATGCTGGCCCTCCATACTTGCCACATTCCATGAGTAAAAGTTCCCTCTCATCTCAGGGTCTTTGTAACCCATGCTTTAGCCTTTTATTTTGTATTGGGTGGGACCAGAAGAAATAGCTATTAAAAATACTTAACAATCAGTACAGCATGGGCACTGACCAATGAGGGAGAAGAGTAGTTGTGGATGACATGAATATCTATGCTGCAAATCAGCCTGGGTGGAACCTTATTTTATTCAGGCCTGAGACTAAATGTTCTCTCCTAAGAGAGGCCTTCTTTGACCATCCAATCTAAATTATCCTTCTCCTTCATAAACCTTTCTTTCTCATCATATCATCCTGGTTTTATATCTCCATAACACTTGTTACTATCTGAAATTATATTGATTTTTAAAATTTATTTTTTCCATATTTGATGTCTGAGTATGAGCTTCATGAGGACTGAGGCCTTGCTGTTTTGTTCCTTGCCTGCTCCACAGTGCCAGACTTATGTTGGTCACATAGTAGATGTTCAATAAGTATTTCCCTAATGAGTAACTGAATGGATGGCTGTCATGGTCCCTGAAATCAAGACTCTCATGGCCTCAATAAGTGGTAGGCCCCTTATAGGATCTAGATCCCCTTACAGAGTGACAGAGACTGTACTGTTGGCCACTTGAAGAACACCCAGTGACTTGCAAGCTACCCAAAGATTGTGGTGAGGGCAAGTGTATTGGTCATGGTGTAGGTGGCTCTTAGAGGTGGATGAGCATTAGAATTTGTGTGACCAGGACCCTAGGGATCTCTGAAAATAGTGCCAGGAGCTACAGGGAGAGAAGCCAGATTGCAAAGGAATAGGGAGGAAGGAGTGTGAAGGGAGCAGGTGTGACCTGAAGAGGAAGGCATGATTTGGCAGGAGTGGTAGAGGTGCCTGAGGGAGGAGGCTTTGTGTGCTATGGAAAATGATAATGGAGGAGGAGCAGAGACTGAAGATGCAAGAGAGCGGAGACTGGGGTGAGTGAGGCTGGTGGGTGGAAGGATGGGACCAGGGCCTCAGGGTGAATTTGCCCTGGGCCAGAAAAAAAGGACAACTTTTCCTAAGAGGTGGAAAGAAAGGAGAAGTTGGGTAGAAAAAGAGGAAATTCATGTGGGAGAGAGAGGAGGGAAGGTGATCTCAGGGTCTTTGGAGTTAAACTGGACAGAGATGAGGGTCCTGGGGTCCTTTAGAAAGAGGCTGTTTATTAGTAGGTCCACCAGGAAAGCTGGGAGTGCATGAGATTTTCAGCTCTCCCCTGGGAGTGGGGAGGCAGGGCCTTTCTCCTGTTTCAACTGGAACACCAATTTCAGTTATTTACCACCACTGGAAGTTAAACTGCTCAGTATGACCTCTTTGTGGGTTGGAAGAGCTGCATTTCAAACAACCTGCAGGCAGGGCTGACAGAGCCCCTCTGCTGCCTGGCAGGGTGGGGGTGGAGAGCATCTGCACTTTCTCCAGTACCTTAGGAAGGCCTGCTGGGCCCAGATATCAAGGTTCTACTTGCAATGTGAATATCATGCTCAAAGTGTTTTGGGCAGACTTTTGGTGGGCAAATGGACACATAGACTGCCTGCCACAGAATCTCATGCATCTGTGCCTCTTATCACCAGAGTTACTATAGGAAAGCCACTGATCTTCCTTTCTCCCAACCTCTAGGATCCTGGATCTTTGTTGATCATCTGATCTTCTGTGGGTTTTTGGCCAATGCCATTGTTCAGAGACAACTTCTACAGTTTTATCCCGACCTGAGCAAGTTGTACTGGCCAACGTGGGCCCTCTGGGCCATTTTCTCCAGGCTGGAGAGGCCTCAATACAGCTGCAGGGCAGATGAGGGTGGTTCAAGGTGCTGGTTTTCAGACCTTAAGAAACAGGTAGGAGTCTCCTCCACATAAGAGGGAGGGACAGGCTCCAGGCTCACAGGGCCCAAGGTGCAAGGTACCTCAAGTGGTCCAGTGGTCTGTTTAATACCCTGAGATGGGCTGCACCATTAGCCACATGTGGCTGCTGAGCTCTTGAAATATGGCTAGTCTGATTGAGTACTGTAAACCTAAAACACACACTTGATTTCAAACTTAGTACAAAAATGTCAAATATCTCATCAATACTTCTTTTATATTGATTACATGTTGAAATTATGATATTTTGGATGATTTGAATTAAAATATACTATTATAATTAATTTCACTTATATTTTTTTACAGTTTTAATATGGTTACTAGAAGATTAAAAATTTCATGTGGGTCACACTGTATTTCTATCAGATAGTGCTGCTTTAGGGAGAATGACATCCATTAAACTGTTGGTTGGGTCCCTTGGATGCAGTTGAAAAAGTAAGACCTGCTCTCAGCTTCTGTTGGCTGCAAGTTCTGAGTTCTGTGTATGGTAACAAATAGATTGGGGCGGGTTGTGATTGCTAGCACCTCTGTGAGGATTGGAAGGGTGATGGAGGCCTGGGCAGTGGTCCTGAAGGTGATAGTGACAAATGGCTGCCCAGTCCCTGGGGTCTTCCCAGCAGACAGTGTATCTGTATGTTCCCTTCCAACAGCAGGAAGCTGGAAGCTTAGAATGGTACTTGGTATTCTGCATGGATGCTGTGACTGACACAGCAATTATAGGTTTTTGCATTGTTTATGCTTCTCCAAAAGCATGGCTGGGTGCTTTGAACCAGTGACTGGAAGGTTTTCTGCTAGGTTTCATTACAATGTATAATTGTATTTACCCTTTCAGGCCTCCTGGACTATTGGTGCCTTTGCATCTTTAACACTATTCACTTTCCTCATAAGTAAATCACTGATGAATGAAAAAAAAAAAAAGGAAAGAAAAACCAAATCATTTTTCTAAACAGTGATCTAACATGGCTTGGGTTCATTAACAGAAAAGCACCCAACTTTCTATCTCTACATTTTTTCTGCTCTGATCTAGGGTTTTGCAGCTGCATTGGCCCCTGATTGGAATCCACCATCCCTGGCTGGCCTGGCCTCCCACTCAGGGACAGGGCCTCCTGCCCTATCTCTACCCATCTTTCTGCAGACTCCAGGAGTGGCAAACTTTGCTAGTGCCCTGAGTGGAAACACTTTCCACTGCACTCTGGAATATTGGGTGAATAGGAGTTTGCTCTTATCTATTCACATGTTCGTAGCCCACAAATGTTCCTCCTCCTCTAAGTGCCTTTGCTCAGAGCTGGGCCAAGTGTGTGTGTGTGTGTGTGTGTGTGTGTCTCCCCAGATGACACAAATATACATGGATCCTGAAATTAAACAACTCCTTCCTGGATCTTCTGACTGCAAAATCAATGGGAATAGAGCTTTTCTCTCACTCTTTCTGCCTCAGAGCCCCTGCTTTGCTGGTGCCTCAGCACCAGTACACTTGGCTCATCAGATGACCCCATTACAGGCTTGCTCCTCTAAGGCCAGGCTTTCTCTGTGGGGCCAGACAGACATAGCTCATTTAGGAAGCTTCCCTCAGAGAGAAAAACCCCTGTGGGGCCTTGACCCCTCTTTTCAGCCTGAAATGTTTTTTTTGTTTTACCATTATCACGAATAGTACTTTATTACAAATTCCTCTGAGAGAATGAACCAATGTCTTAAATGTATACCATGGAGCAAAGACCAATCAGAACCTCCCCTGAGAAGGCCTTGGACAGTAGCTGAAGTTTAGTAATAATAATATTAATGAGCTCTATGTTCCAAGTGCTAAGTGGTAAATATTTTAATGCATATGAAATACCGACTCTGAGGTAATTAAAGTTGGACAGATAAGTAACAAGGCCAAGATTCTAATTTGTATGGGCCCTAACCTCTACATTCTGCAGGACATTAAAGCATGAGATAGCTAGAACTGGGGCTTGGTGCTGGTGTCAGTGTTGTGGGGTTTCAAAACAAATTCTACAGACCCCTTAGTACTGATGGAGAGAAGAATGGGGTGGGTAGGGCATAAGAAGGGATGATGTGGCTCTTATTTTCAATTAACAAATGTTGAGCACTTAGGAGACTGTCCTAGAAAGCCATGTGTTAAAATCAAACATTTTAATCCAGTTATTTTAGCATATTACATGGTTGTGATAATTAGACTGCTGGGAGCAGAAGTACAGTGTTTAATTAATGTGATTTTTTTTGAAAGAGAAATTCAATTGTTAAGAAAAATACAATAAGGAATTGAAACTTGAAATTACCATAAATTAGCATCACTCCTCTCCCCTAATAGCTTGCCCTGCTAGATCTTTTTCTTGGTGTTTCCTGGGGGAGTTTAAATACTGTCAGCTTAGGTAGGAAAGTGGAGCCTGTGTGGCTTGTTAGGAGGTGGAAGTCTGCAGGTTGTGGGGTGGGGGTAGAGACACTGCAAGGACCTACCTCCACCCTTAGTCCCCAAATGGAAACCGTATGAACCATAGAGCAGGTTCTCAAGTGCTAAATATACTTCATATATTCTACTGTCAGAAGAGGCAAAAACAAGAACACATACACTAAATTCCAAAGGGTATCACTGTCCCTGCCTGCATGAGCACATTAACACCCTTTGCCCCAGTTTTCCTCTTATCACCATTCCTGCCCCTTTCTAGTAAGATCTCCAGAACACTATGTCTAAAACAACCACAATAAGAAAAATGAAATAATCTTTTCAAACTGTTCAAGTGATGAGGGAACTTCAGGCAGGCTAAAGGCAAAATACAAGCTAGCACCTTCCCCCGTCCCCGGGGGGGGGGGGTATGTGATATTCTTCAGTCACTCGTAGCTACCCAAGGACAAAGGAGAGGAAGGAAAACAAATGGCTAACTGATAGAGATCACAGGCATACAGGACATGGGTCTCCATCAGTTTACTAATATATTAGTAAGTTACAAGAAAAAGGCAATTTATCAATAGCCTAATCTCCAGAAACTTGTAGACCCAGTTTCCTGGAGCCCCACATCACCCCTCCACAGCAATATGTGGAACAAAGGCAAGAAGGAAATGGCAGTTAAAATTAAATTTTATATAATATATATAATTTATATATATTATATAATATATATATTATATATAATTATTATATAATATATATTATAATAAATATATAATATAAATAACCTGCAGCCCACTAACAAATACTTAAAGCAAATATAGAGTAGGACATTTCTCCAGGAACCCCCTACTGTCCTAATGTTAATGCCTTACTTGAGGGAAAATAACCTTAGCTTGACAATAGCAAAGCCTCAGGTATTTTAGGAGTCAGTCCTCTTTAGCATATCAAAGTTCCTCTGGAGGCCTCCCTTTTGACTAGCTCCCCAACTTCATAGTGTAAATCCAGCCATTCTTCACAACCCCAGTACAGCTCTTTCTGCCTGGGTCCTGTCCTCGTGCTTTATTAAAATTGTCTTTTTTTGCACCTTTCTTCCCCCTTTAGTGCCTTGTATAGAAGTCTGGCCAACTCTGAGAGCCTGGGGATCCATATTTGACAGAATCCTGCTGCTCCCAGGAACCTTTGGAACTGCTGGTGGGTAGTGGGAACTGGAATGGCACAGACTGCCCATTTCCTTTTGGCTCCCAGCATCTGTTTGCCTTGGGTAATTTTGAAACCCAAATATTTAACTTCTTGTTGGCAAATCTGTGCCTTTTTTTTTTTTTTGACACCCAATATCCTGCCTTTGCTAGTAGTCTGAGTAGGGCCCTGGTTCCCTCCCAGCACTGGATGAGTGTGGGACTGGCTAGCAGGAGATAGTCCACATATTGAAGGAGGACACATCATAGGTCCCATCCCGGAAATCTGGCTAAGTCAGATGTTAGGGCCCTACTGAATAAGGTTGGTGAAGTTTTGAATCCTTGAGGCAGTCTAGTCCAAGTGAATTGTTCCTTTGCCCCTGTAGAGTTTTCCCATTCAAAGGCAAATAGGAGTTGACTATTAGGTGCTAGCTAGAGACAGAAGAAAGTGTCCTTTAAATCTAGACACGTGAACCATCCTGCTTCAGAGGGTATAAGTCCTAGTAGAGTGTTGGGTTAGGTAACACTGAATCTAGTGTGATGACTGCTTCATTAATGGCTCTTAGGTCCTGTACGAGACAGTAACTAGGCTTTTTCGTGGGCAACTGGGGAGTATTCCATGGGAACTGGCATGGATTTAGAAGTCCCCATTTGAGTAGCCTGTCCAACTGTGTCTGGATTCCCAGGCGTGTCTCCTGTGGGACCATATATTGGCATATTTTGACAGGTCAGGCCCCAGGCTTTAGTGTTGTAGAAATCTGGTCTGGATCACTGGTGGAAGAACCAAGCAGCACTTGGAGATCTTGGAAGGGAGGAGGTTTATTTTATACCAGTGGGCTCAGAGATCATTCTCCAGAGGTCTGAGCCCCGAACAAAGGTGGTTGTTTGCTTATAAAGTTAAAATAAGCCCATCCATACTGGCAGAGGTGTTTAAAGCTGATTGGATGTATAGGGGTAGGATGACTTGGGGTCATCACTACCCAGAGGTAGGGAAAGGAAGTGGGTGTGGGGAGCACCCGGCCTGAGCAGTTTAGGCAGTCTGCCATTATGATCTGTAGGACCTCAAGTTTTCCTTCATTTTCTCCATTATGAGGTCAGTTAATACTGGGGAGTGTTTTTGTTTTTTTTTTTTTTGTTTTTGTTTTTGTTTTTGCCAGATCAGGGGGGTTTCCTTCCACCCAAACTGAAGGGAATTAATCTTCTAGCTTGGAGCTACAGTTAGCTGATGGAGAGGGGAAGTATATAATTTCTATTCCTCTTCCTGTGGAATCATCAGGGACAAAATCACGGGATGGGCCTTTTCATTTAGGCACAATTGCATCTGTCTATCCAAGGTGAAGGCTATTTCTGTGCCCAACTTGGCTATTAGGTCTCTACCTAACAGTGAGACCAGGCAATCAGGTAGATACAGAAACTCATGAACTATTTGGTGACCCCCACCTTCCACCAGCCGGCATTGTTGGGGACCGCAAAATGGCCTTCAGGTTTGCATCCCAGTGGCTCCTATGATGGTGACTTCATGACCTGACAGAAGTGCCACCTTGTGTCTCACCACAGTGTTCAGGTCCCATGCCAACCATGAAGTCTATTGTCTTGCCCTTTACCTTCATTTTGACCATAGGCTCATGGGGACCTAGTTGGATACAGCCCTGTCTTTCCTAATCAGAGCCCACTCCTGCTAGTCTGATCAGGTCAGCCTCAGGTGGTTCTGATTGGTAGCAGCTGGGTGGAGCCAAGGTTTTTGGTTTTCTTTTTGGTGGTTGGGGCATTCATTTTTCCAGTGTCCAAATTCTTTGCAGTAGGCACATTGATCCCATCCCAGTAGTGACCTTCTTTGTTCTTGAATCCCTCATTGTTTCCATGGGTGCCCTTCCAGAGGGAGTGGTCACCCCAAGGCCTTGGCCTGGAGAGCTATCTTTTATTTCATTCTTCAGTCTGCCTCCTTTCTGGCAGCTTGATCTCAGTTTACAAAAACCTTGTTGGCAATTTCCAATAGTTCAGTGGCATTCTTTCTAGTGAATCCTTCCAATTTTTGGAGGTTCTGTCTAATGTCACCTTGGGCCTGGCCCATGAAGTCAGCATTAACCATGCACTGGTTTTCTGGGACTTCTGCATCAAATGGAGTATAAACTCTGCAGATTTCATATAAACCTTCATAGAAGTCAGCAGGACTCTCTTCTGGCTTTTCTAGGACGTCAGATACCTTTGCCGTGTTCGTGGGCTTTTTGGCCCCTGCTTTTACCCCTTGGAAGAAGGTGAGTCAGTATCTTTCTAATCTGGCCATTTCCACTTCTGTGTTAGGGGTCCATGCGGGGCTCCACTTTAGGCATAGACTCCCGTATCCAAGTCTCAACATCTAGGTGTCCATTTGGTGCCTGAGTCTGCAACCATTTTCTGGCTTTGGTGAGGATTCGTTGGGGCTTTTCCGTGTTGAAAAGGGTAAGCAGAAGCTGCTTACATCGACCCAGGCAGGGTGGTGAGTCTGGATTATGGATTCTAGCAGATCTATTATCACCTGTGGCTTCTCAGAGTAGGGTGGAGGAGGTCTGTAGTGGAGGTCTACATATGGAGATCTCTGTAGTGGAGAATGGATGGTAGTAGAAAATTGATCCCCCCTCTTGTAGTGTCCCATCGGGACCTATCCTCTGGGGACCCCTAATCTTCTGCAATGGCATCTGAATTGTCACTGGGCCTTAGGCATCTTCCTACCAGTTCAGGTGTCCCTGGTTGGGGTGGACTAGCTGCTGGTGGAGATGAGACTGACAGGGGTGGACTGTCATGCAGGTGAAGTTCCCCTCCCTTGATTGATGCGGCATGAGGAGCATATGGTGGCAGAAATGGAAGGACTTCTGAATTTTCTTGGAGGATGAGGGGAGTTGTTTTTGTTTTTGTTTTTTTTCCACTGCGAGGTCTTCTTCTTGGCCCGTGTCACTAAGATCATACAATGTCCCTTACCATTAACGCAGAACTGTACCCAAGGAGGCTTGACTTGGCTATTTCCAGACACTGATGTATGGGAATTGATTTAGGTGGCCAGGATCTCCACTAACTATTTTATGAACAGTTTGGATTATGGAGACATCTAGGGTGCCCTCAGGGGGCCAGCCTACACTGAACATAAGTTATTCTAATTCACAGAGTGTATGTAATTCCCTGGGGGCAAATTTGACCCCATAGTCACCTGAAAATCCCTTTTTAAAATTATTAAGCATACATTCTAAAACAGTTGGTTTTGAGGAATTTGCCCCATCCTGGTATCCTAGATGGATCCCTTCCAGTGTATGGTGTTGCAGGACAAACAGGAGGGCAGAGGTCGCTTGTCTACCTGGCTGCTCCCCTCACAGGGACTTGGATGCCTCTTAGCATTGGTAGGTCAGTATAAACTCCTGACATGGATCAGGCCTCTGGGGGCCTGATTATGCCTTGAGCCATATGAGGTCATCACTGAATCACAGGGTAGGACCCACTCTGGCTCTGTAGCCAAAACCATGGAGCATGGGCACTCACACACACATTCAGACATACTGTGGACTTCCACCCAGGACTTCCCTGTACTATGTGGTAACTATGTTACCTGGGAGGTGATAAAGCTCCCCTTCTGCCTCAAGGCAGTCCTGAACTCAGTCCTGGGTCCCCAGGGACACTCACTCGATCTGATGTCCCGTCCTGGAAGAATTTTATGATTCCTCTCCAGGATCCTTTAGAATGCAGGCACAACTGGCTATTATTGGCCCAGCGAGGCTCAGGGTTCAGTGAAACCACTGGTGGTGCACCTTCCTTCTTGTCAACGGGACTCAAAATGGCGGTGACCCTGCTGGTTCACAACAATGGAGGTTCAAGGGGTCAGCGCAGCTGTTGGCTTTCCGGCCAACACACAAAAATGTTTAAGCAAACGCTAGGTGCCCATGAAGGGACAAGTGATACACACTTGGGGAATAAGAAAAGACTGTTTAGGGGCACCTGGGTGGCTCAGTCGGTTAAGCGTCCGACTTCAGCTCAGGTCATGATCTCACGGTTCATGGGTTTGAGCCCCGCATCAGGCTCTGTGCTGACAGCTAGCTCAGCGCCTGGAGCCTGTTTCAGATTCTGTGTCTCCCTCTCTCTCTGACCCTCCCCTGTTCACACTGTCTCTATTTCTCTCTCAAAAATAAATAAAACATTTTAAAAAAAGAAGAAAGAAAAAAAAAAGAAAAGTGTTTATTCTGCGTGATGCCAGCCCAGTGGAGTCACCTCCAAAGGCTGAGCATCCAGTTCATGTTTTACTGATCTTTTTTACATATATGCTTCCGGGATGGTGGAGGCTAGTAGAGTCAAGCTTCTGGTTCCTGGCTGCAGGTTGATATAAGAGGCAAGCAAGATTGCAAAAGCCAAAAGCATACAAGGGGAGTATCTGGCCCTGGACATTGGGCTGTCCCTTTTTATCTGCCTTTTTACCAGCTTTCCTTCTCTGTAAGTCTCTCTACTCTTAAATTTAAAAAAAATAATAATTTATTTCCAGTGTAGCCAATTATGAAGTTTTGGGGTGATGATGGGGGGGGGAGGTTCAGAGCTAATGATCAAGAAAGAATTCTTGAAGATATATTTGATGCAAAAAGGTGATTTTATTAAAGCAGGGGTACAGGACCTAGGGGCAGAAAGAGCTGCACTGGGGTTGTGAAGAATGGTTGGTTATATACTATGGACTTGGAGGAAGTAAAGTCAAGAGGAAATTTTCAAAGAAACTTTCATATGCTAAAGAAGACTCACAGGATATTGGAGGCCTAGCTATTGTCTAACTAAGGTTGTTTTTCCCTTTAGCAGAGCATTAACATTATGACAGTAGGGAGTTCCTGGAGCAATATTTTACTCTGCCAGTTTGTCAATGGGCTGTAGGTTATAAGGAAATTTAATTTTACCTCCATATATGACTATGGAGGCTCCAGAAAACTGAGCCAATGGGTTTCTGGAGATTAGGTTATTGATAAGATTCCCTTTTTTTTTTTTCCTAATTTACCAATATATTTGTAAACTGATGGAGACTCATGTTCTGCATGACTATGATCTCTATCAGTTAATCATTTGCTTTTTTTTTCCCCCTTGTTCTTTAGCAGCCAGGAGTGCCTGAGAAATATCACACAAATCCCACCTGGGTTGTGTGTGTGTGTGTGTGTGTGTATGTGTTGTGTGTGTGTGTGTGCGCGTGTGCACGTGAGCACGTGAGCTTGCACTATCTTGTGCTTGGCCCTCAGCTTACCTTATGGTCCCTCATCAGTTAACATAACAGTGTTATGTTTCAGGTAAACAACATAGTGATTCAACAGTTATATACATAATTCAGTGCTGATCATGATACGTGTTCTCTTAATCCCCTTCACACCTATTTAACCTATCTAATGGCCATCAATTTGTTCTCTACAGTTAAAAGTCAGATTTTTTTTGGTTTGTTTGTCTTTTTTGGTTTGTTTTGTTGCTTAAATTCCAAGGACAAGTGAATCATATGATAATGACAATAAAGGGTAACTTTTATTGGTATACTTACCATAAATAAGCTTAAAGATGTAAACAGTCTTTTTGTATTACAGCTTCTGGATTTCATGTTATACTTTTCCCCACTCCAAGATTACAGAACATTAAAAATATAGTTTCTCTTATTACTTATAAGGATTTTGTGCATTTGGCTTATTAAACCATCTAGGATTTAAGTTTGTTTATGGTATGAGACATATAATCTAAATTTAACTTTTTCTAAGTGGATGGCTAATTGTTGCATGGATTGAATCTTTTTCCTACCAATTTGAAATGTCATCCTTATAACCTGCTAAATTCCCACATGGATCTGTTTCAGGACTGCTAATTGTATCCCATTGATATCTTTCTTTGACTTCAGTGCCAGTACCACACAATAAGAATTATCATAACTGTATTACATTGGGTAGGTTCAGTGTCATTATTCCCCCCTCCCCTAGCATGCTGACATATTTTCTTTTCCAGAGGAATCATAACATTTTCTCTTTTTCCTGGAGGATACATCTAAGCATGCCATGAAACTGTCATTGTCTATAAAGTTAGCCAGGGTCTTGCTGTTTGTAAGCTCATCATAGGATGCACCTCATTCATATATCTCCACAAATGATTAAACAGGGTTCACTAAGTCCTTGATGAATGGAAAATGCTCTTTGTAGCAGAAGGGGGCTACTCTCTCTTCTAAAGAGGAGATTGCATTTCTGGTTGAGTTTGCCGCCATGTGCTGGATTTTCACCAGTCCTCCTTTTTGGAATCCAGTTCTTTTCATGGTGCCACACTGCCTGCCTGGTATCATCTCTGAGGCTAGGTGTTGAGGACACACACTGAGGTTCTGTCAATGCTACTTACAATCTTGGGGCCCTGAATAAATCTTTGCATCTTGCTACACACCCTGTTTTTTTGCGTCTATCTTCTGTCTTTGGCTTTGTGTAATAGAAAATAACCAGTGGTGGGTTGGTCACAGCTGTTTTCAATTTCCATTAAGTGAATTGTTCAGTTAAGAGGTGCTTAAAGATAAGAGCAGAAATAAAGTATATAGAAACTAAAAAAAAAAAAAAGTAGACAAATCAGTAAAACCAGGAGATGATTCTTTGAAAAAAATTAATTAAATTGATAAATCTCAAGACAGACTTATCAAAAAAAGGAGAAAAGATATCAAATAAAATCACTAATGAGAGAGGAGAAACAATAACCAACGCCACAGAAATAAAAGCAAATATAATAGAATATTATGAAAAAATGTATGCCAACCAATTGAACAATCTGGAAAAAATGGATATATTTTTTGAAACATATAAATTATCAATACAGACACAGGAAGAAATAGAAAACTTGAATAGATTGATAACCATTAAAGAAACTGAATCAGCAATAAAAAAAAAAAATCTCCCAATAAGCAAAAGTCCAGGGCCAGGTGGCTTCCCAGGTAAATTCTATCAATCATTTAAAGAGCCAATACTTATTCTTCTCAAACTGTCCCCAAAAAAAAGAAAATGAAGGAAAACTTCCAAATTCATTCCATAAGGCCAGCATTACACTGATACAAAAACCAGATAGAGACTCCACTAAGAAAGAGAACTACATACTAATCCCTGATGAATATGGATGCAAAAATTCTCAACAAAATAGCAAATTAAATCCAACAGTACATGAAAAGAATCATTCACCATGAACAAATGGCATTTATTCCTGGATTGCCAAGATGTTCAATATTTGCAAATCAATTGGTGTGATACACTACATTAATAAAATAATGACTAGGAACAGTTTGATCCTTTCAATAGATGCAAAAAAATCATTTGACAAAGTATAAATCGATTCATGCTAAAAGCCCCAAACAAAGTAGAGTAAGGGCATATACCTCTACATAATAAAAACTGTCTATGAAAACACTTCTGTATTTAAAAAAACTCCGATAAACAACCTAACTTTATACCATAAGGAAGTAGAAGAAGACCAAATTAAGCCCAAAGTTAGAATGAAGGGTAGCAAAAATCAGAGCAAAATTAAATGAAATAAAGACTAGAAAGACAACAGAACAGAAAAGATCAAGAAAACTAAGAGCTAGTTTTTTAAAGAGATAGGATCTATAATCTTTTAACCAGACTAACTGTGATACTGTGATTTATTATAAGAAATATGTATTTAGGCTTTGTCCTCATTTCTGGCACAGAACTCCTAAAACCCTTATAATTGCCTAAATGATGAGAGCTATTTAAGTGTCTTGCTCTTCATAACAAACCTATTTCAACCACTCCTGAGTGTGTGTTAATGAAATTATTTTTGGAAAGCATCTAAGTATGGGAAGTGGTTGCCAAAAGAAACAGACATGTGATTAGAGGGATGGAACATTGAGTCCCATCCCCTGACCTCCAGGGACTGGAGAGTGGCTAGAAATTGAGTTTGATCACCAATAGCTAATGATTTAATCAACCTTGCCTATGTAATGGAACCTCCATAAAACCCCAAAGCACAGGGTTTGGAGATCTTCTAGGTTAGTAAACCAGAATCTTTCCATGTGTTGCCACACTGGGCCTTAAACTCCATGGTGATAGAAGCTCCTTTGTTCAAGATCTTGCCCTATGTCTCTCTTCATTTGGTGTTGAATTGTATCCTTTAATATTCTTTGTAATAAGCCCCATAACCTGGTAAGTAAAATGTTTCTGGGTTCATTCTAGCAAATTAATCAAGTCTACAGAAAGGGTCATTGGAATCGCCAATCTGTAGCTGGTCAGTCAGCACAAATGACAACCTGGATTTGTGATTCACATTCTGATGTTGGGGAGACAGTCTTCGAGGACTGAGCCTTAACCTGTAGGAATGGTATTTTATTCTCTATCTATCTATCTATCTATCTATCTATTTATCTATCTACCTATCTATCTATCTATCATCTATCTATCTTACATTTTCTTTATCCATTCATCTAGTGACAGACACTTAGGTTGTTTCCATGTCTTGGCTATTGTAAATAATGCCACATATGCATTCTAAACTATATCAAACGTTATGCTATTGGCAAAAAAAACCAGATACACAGACCAATGGAACAGAATAGGTAGCCCAGAAATGAACCAACATTTACTTCTGTATCTACTAATGATTAACAATGGTACCAAGAACATATGATGGGAAAAGACATTCTTTTCAATAAATAGTGTTGGGAAAATAGATATACAGATACAAAAGAAAGAAAGTGAACCCCATGTTACACTACTCACAAAAATTAACTTAAAGTTGACTAATTTCATAACCTGAAACTGTAAAACTCCTAGAAGGAAACATAAAGGAAAAGCTACTTGATATTGTAATTGGCAATGATTTTTTTATATATAACACTGAAACCACCTGCAACAAATAAACACATGAGATTACATCAAACTGAATTACTTCTCTACAGTAAACAAGTACCAAAATAAAAAGGCAATCTACCAACTAAATGAGAGGAAATATTTTCTTTTTTTTTTCTTGAGAAAATATTTTCAACCCATATATCAGATTAAGTGTAATTACCAATATATAAAAGGAATTCATACAACTCAATAGCAAAAAAAAAATCCACTTTAAAAATAGGCAAAGGTAACTCATCCGGAATGGGCTGTGCGCTGACCGCGCCATTGTGCTCCTGGCTGGCTGACCCCTAGAGGAGCTGCGCGCCACAGCTCCTTTGCGCTCCTGGCTGGCTGGACCCCTGGAGGAGCCGTGCACATACCTGGTGTCTGCGCTCCTGGCTTGGCTGGACCCCTAGAGGGAAGGCGAAGGGCTTAAATCTGGGAGATTTGCCCGCGAATTTCTGGTGACGAGATGCAGAGGGACCTGGTTTCCCGCTCTCCAGAGTGCCCCAAGATAAACCCCCGTCCTTGCTCGCCAACCCGACCCAGAGGAGAAGGGAGCAGAAATCCCCAGGGCTAGGCAAGAGGCTTGGAATTGCCCTGAGGGGATCGCCTGTGAGGTTGTGTCTATGGCAATTTCAGTGCGGCGCGTACTGGGATTTGGAAACTAGGCCTGGCCTGGGTTAAAGAGTGAGACCCACTTTGGCTGAGTCTCTGGCATGAGGAGTTTACACACCCAAAAAAGCTAGGTGCAGCGCTTGGTTCAAGAAGGGCCTGGAGAGCCGCCACTCTCCTCCCCACAGCCACCAAGGCAGAACTCCCACCTGACTCATTGGATCACACCACACCCATCCCTGCTAGAGAGCAGCACTCCTCCTTTTTCTTTTTTTCTTTTTTTGTTTATTTTTTGTTTGTTTTGTTTTTCTTTTTGTTTTTGTTTTCATTTATCCCGGAACACTGACCTTATTAACTCTGGTCACTGGCTTGCTTAAACAGTCACATTTACTCCATTCTGTAGATGTAAATTCTACATGTACCTACCTTATCATCTCTTTCTCTCAGGAGTAATTAGACTATATAGTTTCTCTGGATAACACCAGCATCCTTCTCTCACCTATCCAACCATATTGCACCCTTTAGCTCTTTGAAAAAAGCTTCTTATCCCTTCTACCTGTTCATTCTATTTCCAATTTTGCCTCATACCTGCCCCGTCTTCTTTCTGTTTCTCTATGCTCTTCAACTAGCACTGCATACACCCGGCTATTAAATTGTAGCTGGGATATCCGGTTATATGCTCTAAACCATTCTTTGTCCATCGGATTTCTTCTTTTTCCTTTTCTTCTTTTTGACCTTTTTATGTATTTTTTATTTTCTATTATTCACCTTTCTTCCTCCGTCTTTTCTCTTAACTTTTTCATTTTCCCTCTTGGTTTGCATGTTTGTCGGATTTGTCTGTGCGTTTGTGTGCCTCTGCTCCCTGTGTGTTTGTCTGTCTGTTTTCTTCTCCAGGGCTACCTCAAAAAACAAGCCAAAGAACACATGGTGGAGAGTCCCAAATATCACTACAAGTAGGAAAATAAAATAACCAATGTCTCAACAAGAGAGACCAAGAGATACCATTCAAAAAACTCTCTGAAAGGATAGGCCCTGGACAGTAAAAAAGTATTCTTGGGTACAGCAGCGCTCACAGGTGCAGAGAACATAACGAGTCTTTAAAACTAATAAGAGACAGAAAGCCAACGAAAATGACAAAACGAAAGAGATCTCCTCCAAAAAATTCCAAGATAATTGACAGCTAATGAACTGTTCAAAACAGATATAAGCAGCATAACTGAACAAGATTTTAGAACAATGATCATAAAATTAATAGCTGGACTTGATAAAAGCATAGGGGACATCAAAGAAACTATGGCTACAAGCAACATGGAGCATAAAAATAGGCATGATGAATTTAAAAATGCGATAAATGAGATACATAATAAGTTGGAGGCATCCAATGAATGAATTGAAGAGGAAGAAAGGAGAATAAGTGATTTAGAAGACACCATTATAGAAAAAGAGGAAACTGAGAAAAAAAGAGACAAACTGATTCAGGAACATGAAAGAGAGTTCGAGAGCTCAGCGATACGGTCAAATGCACAATATCTGTATTATAGGAATCCCAGAAGAGGAAGAGAGAGGGAAAGGTGCTGAAGGAGTCCTGGAACAAATTATAGCAGGGAACTACCCCAACCTGGGGAAGGAAGCACACGTTGAAATCCAAGAGGCACAGAGGACTCCCCTCAGGCGTTATTTGAATCGATCTTCTGCACGTCATATCATAGTAAAAATGGCAAAATATAAGGACAAAGAGAGAATTTTGAAAGCAGCTAGGGAGAAAAGGGCCCTCACATACAAAGGGAAACCTATCAGAGTGGTGACATATCTATCTACTAAAACTTGGCAGCCCAGAAAAGAATGGCAAGAGATCTTCAATGTGATGAACAGAAAAAAATATGCAGCCAAGAATCCTCTATCCAGCAAGCCTGTCATTCAAAATAGAAGGAGAGATAAAAACCTTTCCAAATAAACAGAAATTGAAAGAATTTGTTACCAATAAGCCAGCCCTACAAGAAATCCTGAGGGGGGCGCTCTGAAGGAAATGTCGCAAGGAACAAAGATACGAGAGACACCACCACAAATATGAACCCCACAAAGGACACAAAGACTCTAAACCCACATATTTCAATAATAACACTGAATGTACATGGGCTGAAATCTCCAATCAAAAGACATAAGGTAGCAGAATGGATAAAAAAGCCAAAATCCATCTATTTGCTGTCTACAAGAAATGCATTTTAGACTGGAAGATACCTTTAGATTAAAAGTAAGGGGATGGAGAATTATATATCATGCTACTGAAAATCAAAAGAGAGCTGGAGTACCTATACTTATATCAGACTAACTGGACTTTAAATTAAAGACAAAAACAAGAGATGAAGAAGGGCATTACATAATAGTTACAGGGTCTATCCATCAGGAAGAACTAACAATCATAAATGTCTATGCACCGAATATGGGAGCACCTAAATATTTAAAACAATCACAAACTGAAACAATCTTATGGATAAGATGTGCTAATAGCAGGAGACTTTAATATGCTCTTACAGCAATGGATAGGTCAACTAGAGAGAAAATCACTAAAGATATAATGGACTTGAATGACACATTGGATGGATCTGACGGATATATTTAGAACTCTATATCCTGAGGCCAGGGAATCCACTTTCTTCTCAAGTGTGCATGGCTCATTCTCCAAGACAGATCATATACTGGGACAAAAAACAGCCTTCAATAAATATAAAAGAGTTGAGATCATTTATATGCACACTCTCAGATCATAATGCTTTGAAACTTGAAACCAATCACAGGAAGAAGTCTGGAAAACCTCCAAAAACATGGAGGTTAAAGAACACCCTACTAGAAAATGAATGGGCCAATCATAAAATTAGAGAAGAGATTGAAAAATATATGGAAACAAATGAAAATGAAAACACAACATTCCAAACTCTATGGGATGTGGCAAAGGCAGCCCTAAGAGGAAAGTACATGGCATTCCAGGCCTATTTCAAGAAATTAGAAAAAGCACAAGTGCAAAATCCAACAGCTCACCTAAAGGATCTAGAGGCAGAGCCCTAAACCCAGTAGAAGAAGAGAAATAGTAAAAATGAGAGCAGAAATAAACAACATAGAGACCAAAGAAACAATTGAACAGACCAATGAAACCAAGAGTTGGTTCTTTGAAAAAAGAAACAAAATTGACAAACCTCTAGCCAGGCTTCTCAAAAACAAAAGAGAGAGGACCCAAATAGACAAAATCATGAATGAAAATGGACTTATTACAACCAACCCCTCAGAAATACAAGCAATTATCAGGGAATACTATGAAAAATTATATGCCAACAAATTGGACAACTTAGAAGGAATAGACAAATTCCTAAACACACTCACTACCAAAATTCACACGGGAAGAGATAGGAAATCTGAACAGACCCATAACTAGTGAAAATATCAAATCAGTGATCAAAAATCTCCCAACATATAAGAGCCCTGGACCTGATGGCTTCTCTGGGGAATTCTACCAGATGTTTAAAACAGAATTAATACCCATCTTTCTCAAACAATTCCAAAAAATAGAAAGTGAGGGAAAACTCCCAGACTCATTTTATGAAGCCAGCATCACTCTGATTCCCAAGCCAGACAGAGATCCAGCAAAAAAAGAGAACGACAGGCCAATATCCTTGATGAATACAGATGCAAAAATCCTCAACAAGATCCTTGCTAATCGAATCCAGCAGCATATTAAAAGAATCATCCACCAAGATCAAGTGGGATTCATTCCTGGGTTACAGGGCTGGTTCAATATTCGCATATCAATCAATGTGATACATCACATTAACAAAAGAAAAGGTAAAAACCATATGATCCTGTCAATAGATGCAGAAAAAGCATTTGACAAAATACAGCATCCCTTCTTAATAAAGACTCTCGAGAAAGTCAGGATTGAAGGAACTTACTTAAACATCATAAAAGCCATCTATGACAAGCTCTCAGCTAACATCATCCTCAATGGGGAAAAACTGAGAGCTTTCCCCCTGAGATCAGGAACACGACAGGGATGTCCACTCTCACCACTGTTTTTTAACATAGTGCTGGATGTGCCAGCATCAGCCATCGGACAACAAAAGGAAATCAAAGGCATCAGAATTAGCAAAGAAGTCAAACTTTCACGTTTCACAGACAACATGATATTCTACATAGAAAACCTGAGACTCCACCAGAAGCCTACTAGAACTGATCCAAGAAGTCAGCCAAGTTGCAGGGTACAAAATCAACGTACAGAAATCGGTTGCATTTTTATACAACAATAATGAAGCAAGAGAAAGAGAACTCAAGAAACTGATCCCATTCACAATTGCACAAAAAAATCATAAAATACCTCGGAATAAACCTAACCAAGGATACAAGAGATCTGTATGATGAAAACTATAAACTTATGAAGGAAATTGAAGAAGACACAAAGAAATGGAAAAACATTCCATGTTCATGGATAGGAAGAATAAATATAGTTAAAATGTCATTACTACCCAAAGCAATCTACACATTCAATGCAATCCAAATCAAAATTGCATGAGCATTCTTCTCAAAACTGGAACAAACTATCCTAAAATTTCTGTGGAACCACAAAAGACCTTGAATAGCCAAGGTAATATTGAAGAAGAAAACCTAAATGGGAGGCATCACCATCCCAGACTTTAGCCTCTAATACAAAGCTGTCATCATCAAGACACTATTGTTTCGACACAAAACAGACATATCGACCAATGGGATAGAATTGAGAACCCAGAATTGGACCCAAAGTATACAGAAAACTCATCTTTGACAAAACAGGAAAGAGTATTCAATGGAAAAAGACAGCCTCTTCAACAGATGGTGCTGGGAGAACTGGACAGCAACATGCAGAAGAATGAAACTAGATCATTTTCTCACACCATATACAAAAATAAACTCAGATAGATAAAGGACCTGAACGTGAGGTAGGAAAACATCAACACCCTAGAGGAGAAAGCAGGAAACAACCTCCTTGACCTCCACCGCAGCAACTTCCTAAATGACAAATCCCCAAAAGCCAGGGAATCAAGAGCAAAAATAAACTATTGGGACCTCATCAAGATTAAAAGCTTCTTGATGGGAAAGGAAACAACCCAGAAAACTAATGGGCAACCAATGGAATGGGAACAGATAGTTGCAAATGACATATCAGACAAAGGGTTAGTATCCAAAATCTATAAGGAATTCACCAAACTCCACACCCGAAAAACAAACAACCCAGTAAAGAAGTGGGCAGAAGATATGAACAGACACTTCTCCAAAGAGGACATCCAGGTGTCCAACAGACACACGAAACAATGCTCAGCATCCCTCTTCCTCAGGGAAATACAAATCAAAACCACACTGAGATACCAGCTCACACAGCCAGAGTGGCTAAAGTGAGCAAATCAGAGGACTCTAGATGCTGGAGAGGACGTGGAGAAATGGGCACCCTCCTACACTGTTGGTGGGAATGTAAACTGGTACAGCCCCTCTGGAAAACAGTGAGGAGGTTCCTCAGAAATTAACAATAGAACTCCCTTATGACCCAGCTATTGCACTGCTAGGAATTTACCCAAGGGTTATAGGAATGCTGATGCATAGGGGCACATGTGCTTCAATGTTCATAGTAGTGCTCTCAACAATAGCCAAATCATGGAAAGAGCCTAAGTATCCATCAACAGACGAATGGATCAAGAAGATGTGGTTTATCTATACCATGGAATACTACATGGCAATGAGAAAGANTGGATCAAGAAGATGTGGTTTATCTATACCATGGAATACTACATGGCAATGAGAAAGAGTGAAATCTGGCCATGTGTAGCAACATGGATGGACCTTGAGGGTGTTATGCTGAGGGAAATAAGTCAGGCAGAGAAGGAAAAATATCATATGTTTGCACGTATAGGAGGATTAGGAGGAACTTTACGGAGGACCATGGGGGAGAAAAAGGGGGGAAATGCTAGGGGAGAGGGAGAGGGGCAAACCATGGAGACTCTTGAATGATGAGAACGGACTGAGGACTGATGGGTGTGGGGGGTCAGGAGGGAGATCAGCGTGGAGGAGGGCACTCGTGGGGATGAGCACTGGGTGTTATATGGAAACCAACTTGACGATAAACTATTTGTAAAATTAAAAAAAAAAGTGTTAAAGATCACTAATCATCAGGGAAATGTAAATCAAAATGCAATGAGATATCACCTCACACCTATTAGTATGGTTTTTATGAAGATGAGGTATAAAGTGGTGGTGAGGATATGGCAAAAGGGGACAATTGTGCACTGTTGGTGTGAATGTAAATTGGTATAGACATTTAATATTCCTCAAAATATTAAAAATAGAACTATCATATGGTCCATCAATTCCACTTCTGTGAATATATCTGAAGGAAGCAAAATAAATATCTTATCTGCACTTCCATGTTCATTGCAGTATTCACAATAAACAACATATGGAAACAATGCAAATGTTCATCAGTGGGTAAATAGAGTATGGGATATTTGTATACAATGGAATATATTCATCCATAAAACAGGAAGGAAATCCTACCATTTTTGATGCATGGATAAACCTGGGAGACATTATGCTAAATAAAATAAGCCAAAACAGAGAGAGACAAACATTGTGTCTCTTATATGTATAATCTAAAACAAAAACAGGGGTGCCTGGGTGGCTCAGTCTGTTAAGCATCCAACTTTTGCTCAGATCATGATCTCATGGTTCGTGGTTTCAAGCCCCACATCGGGTTCTGTGCTGGCAGCTCAGAGCCTGGAGCCTGTTTCAGATTCTGTGTCTCCCTCTCTCTCTCTGTCCCTCCTCCACTCATGCTCTGTCTCTCTCTGTCTCAAAAATAAATTATATACAAAATAAACAAATAAATAAATAAAATAAAAACAAACACAAAAATTGGCTCATATAAACAGAGTAGAGTTGTGGCTGCCAGGGGTTAGAGGGTAGGAGAAGTGAGGAGATGTTTGTCAAAGGGTACATGCTTTTTTATAAGATGAAAAAGTGCTGATGATCTAATGTATAGCATGATAACTATACTTAATAATACTATATTATATACTTGAAATTGCTAAGGGAGTAGATCCTATGTTTTCTTAACAAAAAGAAAAAAAAGATAATTATGTGAGGTGACTTATGTGTTGATTAACTTGATCTTGGTATTCATTTCACAATGTATATGTATATAAAATCATCACATTGGAAACTTTAAATGGATACAAATTTATTTGTCATTTCTACCTAATTTTAAAAATGCCTGCAAATGCTTATGGTCATGCATTTCTGAGATTGGAATTATTGGATGAAGATGTCCCAGAATATGGCCTTTTATCTGAATTGCTGTCTTTTTGCTTGATGATTACTTTTAAAAGAAATTAAACCTATTATTTGCTCCCATGAAAACAAATACCTTTTAATCATTATAATTGGCTATGTAAAAGTGTGTATGATGAAATGTATACTCTCAAAACTGATGTACTTTTATTAACCTTCCATCAAACAATAGTGCTCAAGTAAAAACTCCTCCATTCCTCCATATTCTTCTCATTTATTTCTTCCTCTCCTTCCTCTATTTTTCTCTTTCTTTTTCCTAACTTCTTCATGTGCAGATTTCAGCAGCAAATTCCCCCGGTTCTTAGAAAACTGATCTTGTTACTGAAAGTGATTCTATTTTCTAAGGGCTCAGAGAAGATTTAAATGGACTGATACATTTCAACATCTCTTGTAGAAGTGTAGAAGTTTATTTGGTCAAATATTTAGATAAAGTATTTGAGTTAATCTATGATCTTTGCATAATGGGTCAAAACAAATGGAAATTGAGAGAGATATTTTCATTCAGACTCTGGCAGGAAGCAATTTTTCTGGGAATCCAAAGTAGGTATGGCTTTGATGGTGATGCTGCTGCTGCTGCTGCTGCTGCTGCTGATAGTGCTGGTGATAATGGTGGTGGTGATGATGATGATGTGAGAAAGAGGATTTTCTGAGACTCTGAAATTGTGGTGACTGTATGATTTTAAGATACAGTTAAAATTTACTCTTTAATAATCTATAATGCTGGGCACTTTTACAAATACATGGAGGGCATGGTCTCTGTCCCCAGGAAGTAAGTTAGACACTATTATAAGCTCACTGTGCCAAGTGATATATAGCGAAATGTCCAGCAATCTATACAGGGGCAGTTATTGTATACTCTGGGATCCAGAGAAGGTTCTCAAGGAAAGAAGAACACTGAGATAGGCTGGAGGTGTGGTGGTGACACCTGTGGACTCAAGTGTCTCATCAGGGGAAAGGGGAGCTACTTGAAAAGGATAGGCAGAGGAATGTTATCATGAACCTGGGGTGCACAGGCACCCCCAGGCACTCTGATGAAGCACTTCTTCACTCCCCTTATATAGCTAAAGCCATCTGAATGGTGGTGGTAACTTCTTAGGTGCTTCTGCCACAAGGAAAACATAGAAGGGATTATTTTCAGGGGCATTGGAAGAGAAGAGATGAAGTCAGTTAAACCAAAGTTCTAAAAATTTGCCGAGTCTTTCAACGAAACCCCCCAACAGCTGTTCCACATCAATGACAGCCTTTTATGAAGATTGCTTATTTTGAGAAGCTAGAACAGACAGTCTACTTTTTTAAAAAATTTTTCAATGTTTTATTTGTTTTTGAGAGAGAGATAGAGACAGCGTGAGCAGGGGAGGGTCAGAGAGGGAGACTCAGAATCTGAAGACAGGCTCCAGGCTCTGAGCTCTGAGCTGGCTGTCAGCACAGAGCCTGACGTGGGGCTCAAACCCACAAACCATGAAATCATGATCTGAGCCTGAGTCGGACGCTTAACTGACTGAGCCACCAGGCTCCCCCAGACATTCTAGCTTTGTACTGAAAGGTAGCTTTGTACTGAAGGGCTTTTCTCATTTGCTCCTCCCTGTAGATTGTTTCTTTATGATTAGATCCTAATTCTCATCTTCTGCCCATTTCTTTACTGGGTTGTTTGTCTTTCGGGTGTGGAGTTTGGTGAGTTCCTTATTGATTCTGGGTATCAACCCTTTATCTGATATGTTGTTGGCAACTGTCCTTTCCCATTCCGTTGGTTGCCTATTAGTTTTGTGGATTGTTTCCTTTGCCGTGCAGAAGTTTTAATCTTGATGAGGTCCCAATCATTTATTTTTGCTCTTGATTACTTTGCTTTGGGGGATGTGTCAAGTAAGAGGGTGCTGCGGTGGAGGTCAATGAGGTTGTTTCCTGCTTTCTCCTCTAGGGTTTTGATGGTTTCCTGTCTCACATTCAGGTCCTTTATCCATTTTGAGTTTATTTTTGTGTATGGTGTGAGAAATTGATCTAGTTTCATTCTTCTGCATGTTGCTGTCCAGTTCTCCCAGCACCATCTGTTAAAAAGCTGTCTTTTTTCCATTGGATATTCTTTCCTGCTTTGTCAAAGATCAGTTGGCTGTATACTTTTGGGTCCACTTCTGAGCTCTCAATTCTGTTCCACTGGTCTATGTGTCTGTTTTTGTGCCAATACCATACTGTCTTGATGATGACAGCTTTGTAGTAGAGGTTAAAGTCTGGGATGGTGATACCTCCCGTTTTGGTTTTATTTTTCAGTATTACTTTGGCTGTTCAGGGTCTTTTGTGGTTCCATACAAATTTTAGGATAGTTTGCTCTAACTTTGAGAAGTATGCTGGTGCAATTTTGATTGGAACAGACATTTCTCCAAAGAGGACATCCAGATGGCCAACAGACACATGAAACGATGCTCAGCATCCTTCCTCATCAGGGAAATACAAATCAAAACGACACTGAGATACCAGCTCACACCAGTCAGAGTGGCTAAAATGAGCAAATCAGAGAACATGAGATGCTGGCGAGGATGTGGAGAAACGGGCATCCTCTTACACTGTTGGTGGGAATGTAAACTGGTGCAGCCTCTCTGGACAACAGTGTGGAGGTTCCTCAAAAAATTAACAATAGAACTCCTCTATGACCCAGCAATAGCACTGCTAGGAATTTACCCAAGGGATACAGAAATGCTGAGGCATAGGAGCACATGTACCCCAATGTTCATAGCAGCACTCTCCACAATAGCCAAAACATGGAAAGAGCCTAAGTGTCCATCAACAGACGAATGGATCAAGAAGATGTGGTTTCTCTATACCATGGAATGCTACATGGCAATGTGAAACAATGAAATCTGGCCATGTGTAGCAACATGGATGGACCTTGAGGGTGTTATGCTGAGCGAAATAAGTCAGGCAGAGAAGGACAAATATCATATGTTTGCATGTATAGGAGGATTAGGAGGAACTTAACTGAGGAACAAGGGGGAGAAGAAGGGGGGAAATGGTGGGGGAAAGGGAGAGAGGCAAACCATGAGAGACTCTTGAATGCTGACAAAACTGAGGACTGATGGATGTAGGGGTGAGGGGGGATGGGCATGGAGGAAGGCACTCGTGGGGATGAGCACTGGGTGTTGTGTGGAAACTAATTTGACAATAAACTATTTGTGAAAAAATAAAATAAATAAATAAATAAATAAATAAAAGAAATAAAATAAAATTAGTTGTTACTAAAAAAAAAAAAAAGATCCTAATTCTCATTTTACACTTGTAACTTACTGTATTTCTGCACTCATGAGTTCTTGTGATCAAAGTCCAAAGCCTTTGTCACTTGCTGGGAACAGAGTAGAACAGTGCTTTTGTTAAATAGGAGAAAAATGTGCTGCTGTTACTTAATATGTGTCATGCAATGTGCAGAGTAATTTACACACACTGCCTCCTTTATTCCTCAAGACAAATCTAAAAGGCAGATTTTACTCTTTTCATTTTATAAGAAAGAGGACTTCATGGTTAGCACCATGCTCATGGAGTCTTATAGACAGTTTGGGGATGGCTAAATAGTCATTTCCTATATTTCTATATCAGCAGGTACAAAAGAAAGGACAGAAAATGTGGGTGGTGCCACAGAGGATTTTATCCAGAAGAATTCTTTTGATTTCAGGTAAATATTTAAATCCGGGCTGGGTTAAGCAATACAGAGAAATCATTGGCTTGTGTAATTGAAAAGTACAGAGCTAGTCTCACTTCAGGGATAGCTTGATCCAACTTCAGACAATATGCCCAGAATTTACTTTCTCTCTTTCTTGGCTCAACTTCCATTGATGTTGGCTCCATTCTCCTGCAGACTTTCCAATTATATGTCACTATTTATTGTGCTATGGCCTTCCTTTGCATATGGAGCAAAAAAGAGACAGTTGAAGAGAAATTTTAAACTTGATCTTCATTGACCTAATTTAGGTCTAATGCTCATCTAAGAACCAATCACTGTGGTCAAGAAGATGGGATATGCTGTTTAGCTAAAGTCTATCAGTGTCATCCAGTAGGACTAGGAGAGGGTTTAGTCCCTCCTGATTGACAAGGAATGAGAGTGAGGGAGGAGTGGTTACCCAGAGGATCATTGATACTATTTTATCAAAATAAGAATGGCAGAATTATGGGCAGCCAAAACGACTAATGTTAACTACAGTCATGGAGAAAATAAGTTCACTGTTGTTTTCACCAAACTGCTGATCCAGTCTTTGGGGCTTGATGGAGCCACTATTTTTTTTTTAATTTTTAAAATTTTTAAATTTTAATTCATTTTTTAAATGTACTTGCAAGTTAGTTAGCATATAGCACAACAATGATTTCAGGAATAGATTCCTTAATGCCCCTTACCCATAGAGCCCATTCCCCCCTCCAACAACCCTTCTAGTAACCCTCTATTTGTTCTCCAAATTTAAGAGTTTTTTATGTTTTTGTCCCCCTCCCTGTTTTTATATTATTTTTTGCTTCCCTTCCCTTACATTCATCTGTTTTGAATCTTAAAATCCTCATATGAGTGAAGTCATATGATATTTTCTTTCTCTGACTAATTTCACTGGGCATAAAACCCTCTAGTTCCATCCACATAGTTGCAAATGGCAAGATTTCATTCTTTTGGATTGGTGAGTAATATTCCATTGTATATATATACATTCTTCTTTATCCATTCATCCGTTGATGGACATTTGGGCTCTTTCCATACATTGGCTATTGTTGATTGTGCTGCTATAAACATCGGGGTGCACGTGCCCCTTCAAAACAGCATACCTGTATTCATTGGGTAAATACCTAGCAGTGCAATTGCTGGGTCATAGGGTAGTTCTATTTTTAATTTTTTTTAGGAACTTCCATTCTGTTTTTCAGAGTGGCTACACCAATTTACATTCCCACCAGAAGTGCAAAAGAGATCTTCTTTCTTTGCAGCCTCGCCAACATCTGTTGTTGCCTGAGTTGTTAATGTTAGCCATTCTGACAGGTGTGATGTGGTATCTAATTGTGGTTTTGAATTGTATTTCTCTGATTGATGAGTGATGTTGAGCATCATTTCATGTGTCTATTGGCCATCTGTATGTCTTCTTTGGAGAAGTGTCTATTCATGTCTTTAGCCCATTTCTTCACTGGATTATTTGGTTTTTTTGAGTGTTGAGTTTGAAAAGTTCTTTATAGATTTTTGATACTAACCCTTTATCTGATATGTCATTTGCAAATATCTTCTGCCATTCCATCGGTTGCCTTTTAGTTTTGCTGATTGTTTTGTTCACTGTGCAGAAATTTTTATTTTGATGAGGTCCCAATAATTAATTTTTGCTTTTGTTTCCCTTGCCTCAAGAGATGTGTTGAGTAAGAACTTGCTGTGGACAAGGTCAAAGAGGTATTTGCCTGCTTTCTCCTCAAAGATTTTGATGGCTTCCTGTCTTACATTTAGATCTTTCATCTATTTTGCGTTTGTGTATGGTGTAAGAAAGTGGTCCAGGTTCATTTTTCTGCATGTCGCTATCCAGTTTTCCTAGCACCACTTGATGAAGAGACTGTCTTTATTCTACTGAATATTCTTTCCTGCTTTGTCAAAGATTAGTTGTCCATACATTTGTGTGTCCATTTCTGGGTTCTCTATTCTGTTCCATTGATCTGAGTGTCTGTTCTTGTGCCAGTCCTATACTGCCTTGATTATTACAGCTTTGTAATACTGCTTCAAGTCTGGGATTGTGATGCCTCCTGGTTTGGTTTTCTTTTTCAAGATTGCTTTGGCTATCTGGGGTCTTTTCTGGTTCCATACAAATTTAAGGATTGTTTGTTCTAGCTCTGTGAAGAATGCTCGTATTATTTTGATAGGCCTTGCATTGAATATGTAGATTGTTTTGGGTAGTATTAACATTTTAACAATATGTGTTTCTCCTATCTAGGAGCATGGACTATTTTTCCTCTGTGTGAGTGTGTGTGTGTGTGTGTGTGTGTGTGTGTGTGTGTGTTATTCAATTTCTTTCATAAGCCTTCTATAGTTTTCAGTGTATAGAGATTTCACCTCTTTGGTTAGATTCATTCCTAGGTATTTTATGGTTTTAGGTGCAATTGTCAATGGATTGCTTCCTTGATTTCTCTTTCTGTTGCTTCATTGTTGGTGTATAAGATTGCAACTGATTTCTGTATTTTATATCCTGTGGCTTTGCTGAATTCCTGGATCAGTTCTAGCAGTGTTTGGTAGAATCTTTTGGGTTTTCTATATAGTATCATGTCATCTGCGAAGGTGTTAAGTTTTACCTCCTCCTGGCCGATTTGGATGCCTTTTGTTTCTTTGTGTTGTATGATTGTTGAGGCTAAGACTTCCAATAGTATGTTGAATAACAGTGGTGAAAGTGGACAACTCTGTCTTGTTCTGACCTAGAGGGAAAGCTCTCAGGTTTTCCCCAGTGAGGATGATAGTAGCGTTGGTTCTTTCATATATGGCTTTTATGATTTCAAGGTATGATCCTTCTGTCCCTACCTTATATTCCTACTTTTCAAGAAAGGATGCTGTATTTTGTCAATGTTTTCTCTGCATCTATTGAAAGGATCATGTGATTCTTGAACTTTCTTTTATTGATGTGATGAATCGCAATGATTGTTTTGCGGATATTGAACCAGCCCTGTATCACAGGTATAAATCTCACTTGTTCATGGTGAATAATCCTTTTAATGTATTGTTGGATCTGGTTGGCTAATACCTTGTTGAGGATTTTTGCATCCACGTTCATCAAGGAAATTGGTCTATAGTTCTCCTTTTTAGTGGGGTCTTTGACTGGTTTTGGAATCAAGGTAATGCTGGCTTCATAGAAAGAGTTTGGAAGTTTTCTTTCCTTTTTTTTTTTTTTTTAACAGCTTCAAGAGAATAGGTGTTAACTCTTCTGTAAATGTTTGGTAGAATTCCCCTGGAAATCCATCTGGCCCTGGACTCTTGTTTTTGGGAGAATTTTGATTACTAATTTGATTTCTTTACTGGTTATGGATCTGTTCAAGTTTTCCATTTCTTCCTGTTTCAGTTTTGGTAGTTTATATGTTTCTAGTAATTTGTCCATTTTTTCCCAGATTTTCCATTTTATTGGCATATAATTTCTCACAATATTCTGTTATTATTGTTTTTATTTCTGCTGTGTTGCTTGTGATCACTCCCTTTCATTCTTGATTTTATTGATTTGGGTCCTTTCCTTTTTCTTTTTGATCAAACTGGCTAGTGGCCAGATGGGCTTTAAGCCCATCAATTTTGTTAATTCTTTCAAAGAACCAGCTTCTGGTTTCATTGACCTTTTCTACTGTTTTTATTTCTTTTTGGTTTCAATAGCATTTATTTCTTCTCTAATTTTTTATTAGTTCTTGTCTTCTTCTAGTTTGGGTTTTATTTGCTGTCTGAGGTATAAGGTTAGGTTTTTAATTTCTGAGAGAGATACAGCATGAGCAAGGGTGGGTTAGAGAGAGATAGAGATACAGAATCCGAAGCAGGCTCCAGGTTCTGAGCAAGCTGTCAGCACAGAGCCCAATGTGGGGCTTGAACCCATGAACTGTGAGATCATGACCTAAGCCCATGTCAGACGCTTAATCGATTGAGTCACCCAAGCGCCTCTCCAAGGACCCTACTTTCAAGCAACTCACCACCTGGCCAGGGGAGATAAAGCAGGTATACAAGAGATACCAATATGAAAAAAGGTAGAATGTGGTCAGATAATGGAGTGGTGGCTGCTGGGATTTATCTGTAGAAAGGGATTCTAACCTATTTTCGACCCCAGCTAGTATTCTTATTATCGTGATTCTAAATTCTGGTTCAGACATCTTGCTTGTATCTGTCTTGGTTAAGTGCCTGGCTGTCGCCCACTTCTGGAATGGATAAGTGAAGACTATGAAGTGATAAGATTTCTCTTTGAATCCTTGGAGGATGATCTGAGAATTCCCTGTGGTAAATTAAAAAAAAAAAACAAAACAACTGGCCACAAATTATGCATCTCCTTGTTTGCCATATAACTTATTTTAGCTAATGGGATATTAGCAAAAAGTGACACAAGTAGAGGCTTGAGAGTTACTTATGCATTATAATTTATTTTCTTGCTGTTATTAGAATCCTGAGGCCAACAAGTAAATGAGCCTGGCTAGTTTGCTGGGGGACAAGAGGCCTCATGAAGGGGAACAGAAGTCCTTAGTCATCAGCCTGCCAACAATCTGATTGAGGCTATCAAGAGATGAGAGAGTCCAGCAGAAGTCAAGCAACCTAATGTAGACCAGAAGAACCACCCAGACAACCACAGAATCATGAAAACTGATAAACTTTTGTTGCTTTAAGCCCATAAATTTTGGGATAGTTCATTATGCAGCAAAACTAGCTGATATATTCCCACTGATGTCATTAGGAAGTGCTGAGCTGTGCCTATTTGCTGCCCTAGTGCTATGGCCTGCCAAGCTCTGTAATCTCTTTGGGCAGGTGGATAGGATAAGGATGTTCTAGAGGAAATAAATTTAGGGGCGCCTGGGTGGCTCAATCGGTTAGGTGTCCGACTTCAGCTCAGGTCATGATCTCGCGGTTCGTGGGTTCGAGCCCCGCGTCAGGCTCTGTGCAGACAACTAGCTCAGAGCCTGGAGCCTGTCTTCGGATTCTGTGACTCCCTCTCTCTCTGACCCTCCCCTGCTCACGCTGACTCTATCTCTCTCAAAAATAAACAAAACATTTTTAAAAAATTTATAACCAAGCTCTGACAAATGTCCCTTTCAATTTTTTCTTCGAAACATAACATATCACATAATGAATGTTATACCTTATTAATTCTTCCTAATGCAATTTTTGTAGTTCAGTTCCCAGAGAGAGCTAGTTAATTTTCATGCCTGAAATAATGGTTTGGGGTCCTGAATCCAACCCCAAAATTGCTATAAAACGCAGAGAATTGGGTAACCTCTAACAATCAGTTACTGGAAGTCACTTTCTCTTCAGTCTCCATTCCCACAGCATCAGGAAAAATCCAGTGGATCTCATATTTGTAAATTCAAGCAAAGCTCGGAATACATGTTGTTAGAGGAAGGCTCAAATTTTTGATACTGCGAGAAATGTGGGTTTATTTTCACTGTCAGCAAATGTAATTTAAATCATGAGGACTTACTTTGAGATTCATGGTCTAAATTCCTCTAGCAACATATCAGCTTTCCAGGTTCTGACAAAGTGTTTCTAAAAGGTATTATCAATCAGTAGGATTTTGTGCCCATGGTAGAGTGAGGAAGGGAAAAAGAAAATGAAAATGGACTCAGAGATATAGAGGAGAAGGAAGCAGTTGGAATTCTTCACAGATTAGGAAAATAAGATCAGGAATTCTCCCTCTGGAGTCACTCTTACATTTATTTAGGTTTTGGTCCCCTGAGACCATATATGCAGAAGAGGGATATATTCAGTATCTCTACCCTCCAGTGACTTTCTCTGTCTCTTCATTGAATTGTTCTCAGCTCACACCTGGGAAGATACATATTCAACTTTTGTAAGATAGATTGAAACTAACTGCTAACCTGTGAAATTGTAGTAGTGGTAAATCACATCATGTCCTTGGATACAAACTGTAGGATCAAAGTTGAGAGTGGAAAAGGGGGCTTGGCTTAGGTCAAGGCATATTGATGACAAACTGAGCTAGAAATCACTTTTCCCTCCCCTAAACTTGCCTGGTACTTTCTGCCCCTGACCCTGGACTACAGATTTGTGTTGGTGAATGTTCCTTCCATATTGAGTCAATGCATACTTTGTGATTTCTCCTCCAATTGAAACATGCACTTCCCCCAGAAAAAATGACCTAGTGATGAAGAAGGACAGCAGTAGCTGCATTCCACATTTTAAGAATAGGTCTTTCCCAATTATATTGACTCATGCAATTTTGTCAGGCTTTCTATTTACCAGTTTTGATAGAGCCATGGGAACCAAAAATATTTCACTGTTCCTTTAATCTTTACAGTAAGACAACTATATTGACAAATGGTAATGACAAATGGACAATAGATATTGGAAAATAATTGGAAGTGGAAAGCTCAAGGTCATCTGAAGGGGTAGACACCACTCATGTTCAGCAATATCTAGTGAAGAAAGAACATGGGCCCAGTGTTGCCAAATACTTTAAAAAATATTTTTAAAATTTTTATCGTTTATTTTTAAATTTATTTTTATTATGATTTATTGTCAAATTGGCTAACATACAGTGTGAACAGTGTGCTCTTAGTTTTGGGAGTGGTTTCTGTGATTCATCGCTTACATACAAAACCCAGTGCTCATCCCAACAAGTGCCCTCCTCAATGCTCATCACCCATTTCCAACTCTCCCTCCCCCTCCCCCAACAACATTGTTTGTTCTCTGTATTTAAGAGTCTCTTATTGTCTGCCTCCCTCCCACTCTGTTTGTAACTATTTTTCCCCTTCCCTTCTCCCATGATTTTTTTTCAGTTTCTCAAGTTCCACATATGAGTGAAAACACATGATAATCTGTCTTTCTCTGACTGACTTACTTTATTTAGTATAATACATTTCAGTTCTATCCATTTGTGGCAACAGGCATGATTTTATTCCTTCTCATTGCCAAGTAGTATTCCATTGTATATATAAACCACATCTTTATCCATTCATCGGTTGATGGGAATTTAGTCTCTTTCCATAATTTGACTATTGTTGTAAGCATTGCTATAAACTTTGGGGTACACGTGCCCCTATGAATCAGTACTCCTGTATTCTTTGGATAAATTCCCAGTAATGCTATTGCTAGATCATAGGGTAGTTCTATTTTTAATATTTTGAGGAGCTTCCACACTGTTTTTCAGAGTGTCTGCACCAATTTGCATTCCCACCAATAGCGCAAGAGGGTTCCCATTTCTCCAGATCCTCGCCAGCATCTGTAGTTTCTTGAGTTGTTCATTTTAGCCACTCTGACCAGTGGGAGGTGGTATCTCAGTTTGCTTTTGATTTGTATTTCCCTGGTGATGGTTGACATTGGGCATTTTTTCATGTGTCTGTGGCCATCTGGATGTCTTATTTGGAGAAGTGTCTATTCATGTATTCTGTCCGTTTCTTTACTGGATTATTTGTTTTTCAGGTGGTGAGTTTGGTAAGTTCTTTATAGATTTTGGATACTAGGCCTTTATCTGATATGTCATTTACAACTATCTTTTCTTTTTCCGTTGATTGCCTTTTAGTTTTGTTGATTGTTTCCTTTGCAGTGAAGCTTTTTATCATGAAGAGGTCCCGAAAGTTCATTTTTGCTTTTAATTCCCTTGCCTTTGGAGATAAGTCAAGCAAGAAATTGCTGCAGTTGAGGTGAAAGAGGTTGTTGCCTGCTTTCTTCTCTGGGGTTTTGATGGTTACTTGTCTCACATTTAGGTCTTTCATCCATTTTGAGTTTATTTTTGTGTATGGTGTAAGAAAGTGGTCTAGTTTAATTCTTCTGCATGTTGCTGTCCACTTCTCCCAGCATCATTTGTTAAAGAGGATGTCTTTTTTCCATTGGACACTCTTTCCTGCTTTGTCAACGATTAGTTGCTCATACATTTGTGGGTTCAATTCTAGGTTCTCTATTCTATTCCATTGGTCTATGTGTCTGTTTTTGTGCCAATACCATACTGTCCTGATGATGACAGCTTTGTAGTAGAGGCTAAAATCTGGGATGGTGATGCCTCCCATTTTGGTTTTCTTATTCAATATTACCTTGGCTATTCAGGGTCTTCTGTGGTTCCATACAAATTTTAGGATTGTTTGTTCTAGATTTGAGAAGAATGCTGGTGCAATTTTGATTTGGATTGCATTGAATGTGTAGATTGCTTGGGTAGTTTGATATTTTAACAATATTTATCCTTCCAATCCACAAATATGGAATGTTTTTCCATTTCTTTGTGTCTTCTTCAATTTCCTTCATATTTTTTCTATGGTTTTCAGCATACAGATCTTATACATTTTTGGTTAGGTTTGTTCCTAGATGATTTATGCTTCTTGTTGTTATTCTAAGTGGGATCCATTTCTTGATTTCTCTTTCTGTTGCTTCATTATTGGTGTATAAAAGTACAACTAATTTCTGTACATTGATTTTTTACCCTGTGTCTTTGTTCAATTCATGTACAGTTCTAGCAGTCTTTGGTAGAGTCTTTTGGGTTTTCCATGTAGAGAAACTCTATGTTAAACATAGTTCCGGCTCTATGTTAAACAACAGTGGTGAGAGTGTTCATCCTTGTCGTGTTCCTGATCTCAGGGGGAAAGCTCTCAGTTTTTTCCCTTTGAGGATGATATTAGCTGTGTGCTTTTCATAAATGGCTTTTATAATGTTTAGGTATGTTCCTTCTATCCCAACTTTCTTGAATGTTTTTATTAAGAAAGGATGCTGTATTTTGTCAAATGCTTTTTCTGCATCTCTTGACAGGATATATGGTTCTCATCCTTTCTTTTATTTTTATTTTTTTTTAATTATTTTTATTTATTTCTAGGAGAGAGAGAGACAGACAGACAGACAGCGTGAGCAGGGGAGGGTCAGAGAGAGAGGGAGTCACAGACTGAAACAGGCTCCAGGCTCTGAGCTGGCAGTCAGCACAGAGCCCGACGCGGGGCTCGAACCCACGAACCGCGAGATCATGACCCGAGCGAAAGTCGGACGCTTAACTGACTAAGCCACCCAGGCGCCCCTCATCCTTTCTTTTATTAATGTGACGCATCACATTGATTGATTTCCGAATACTGAACTAGCCCTGCAGCCCAGGAATAAATCCCACTTGATCATGGTGAATAATTATTTTTATTTGTTATTGAATTCCATTTGCTAGTATCTTGTTGAGAATTTTTGCATCCATATTCATCAGGGATATTGGCCTGTAATTCTCCTTTTTTTGCGGGATCTCTGTCTGGTTTGGGAATCAAGGTAACGCTGGCTTCATAGCATGAGTCCAGAAGTTTTCCTTCCATTTCTGTTTTTGGAACAGCTTGAGAAAGATAGGTATTAACTCTGATTTAAATGTCTGGAAAGCAGACATTTAGGATTCCCTAGGGAAGCCATCTGGCCCTGTATTCTTATTTGTTTATAGATATTTGATAACTGATTCAATTTCTTCACTAGTTATGAGTCTGTTCAAACTTTCTCTTTCTTCCCCTTTGAGTTTTGGTAGTGTGTGGTTGTCTAGGAATTTGTCCATTTCTTCCATGTTGTCCAGTTTCTTGGCATATAATTTTTCATAGTATTCTCTAGTAATTGTTTGTATTTCTGAGGTATTAGTTGTGATAAGTCCCTTTTCATTCATGATTTTACCTGTTTGAGTGCTCTCTCTTTTCTTTTTGAGAAGTCTGGCTAGGCATTTATCAATTTTTTTTCGAAAAACCAACTCTAGGGACACCAGCGTGGCTCAGTCCTAGGCGTCCATCTTCAGCTCAGGTCATGATCTCACGGTTCATGGGTTTGAGCCCTGTGTCAGGCTCTGTGTTGACAGCTAGCTCAGAGCCTGGAGCCTGCTTTGGATTCTGTGTCTCCCTCTCTCTGACCCTCCCCTACTCATGCTGTGTCTCTCTCTCAAAAATAAATAAAACATTTAAAAAAGTTAAAAAAAAAAAAACCCAGCTCTTAGTTTCATTGATCTAGTCTACTGATTTTTTCTTCTTTTCTTGGGGGGTGGGTTCTATAATGTCTATTTCTGTTCTGATCTTTATTATTTCTCTTCTTCTGCTGGCCTTGGGGTTTCTTGCTATTCTGCTTATAGTTCCGTTAGGGGTGCTGTTAGATTTTGTATTTGGAATTTTTCTAGTTTTTTGAGATAGGCCTTATTGCAATGTATTTTCCTCTTTGGACTGCCCTTGCTACATCCCAAAGGGCTTGTATTATTGTATTTTCATTTTCATTTGTTTCCATATATTTTTAAATTTCTTCTCCAATTGCTTGGTTGACCCATTCATTGTTTAGTAGGATATTCTTTAACCTTAAAGCATTTGGAGGTTTTCCAGACTTTTTCCTGTGGTTGACTTCAAATTTCATAGCATTGTGATCTGAAAGTGTGCATGGACTCAATTTTTTATATTTATTGATTGCTGTTTTGTGACCCAGTATGTGATCTATCTTGGAGAATGTACCATGTGCACTAGAGAAGAATGTGTATTCTGTTGCTTTAAGATCAAAAGCTCTCAATAGATCTGTCAAATCTATCTGGTCTAATGTATCATTCAGGGTAATTGTTTCTTTACTGATTTTTTCCTAGATGATCTTTTCATTGCTGTAAGTGGAGTATTAAAGTCCTCTGCAATTACCACATTCTTGCCGATAAGCTTGCTTATGTTTGTGATTGTTTTATATATTTGGGTGCTGAATTGGGAGCATAAACATTTATATTGCTAGCGCTTCTTGATGGATAGACTCCATAATTACGATATAATGCTCTTCTTTATCTCTTGTTACAGCCTTTAGTTTAAAATCTAGTTTGTCTGATATACATATGCCTACTCCAACTTTCTTTTGACTTTCAGCAGCATAATAGATGGTTCTCCATCCCCTTACTTTCAATCTGAAGGTGTCCTCAGGTGTAAATTGGGTCTCTTGTAGACAGCAAATAGATAGGTCTTTTTTTTTTTTTAATTCTGATACCCTAGGTCTTTTGATTGGAGCACTTAGTCCTTTTACATTCAGTACTATTATTGAAAGATATGTATTTAGAGTCATTGTGTTATCTATAGGTTTCATGCTTGTAGTGGTGTCTCTGGTCCTTTGTGGTCTTTGCAACATTCTACTTACAGCGTCCCCCTTAGGATCTCTTGCAGGGCTGGCTTAGTGGTGATGAACTCCTTCAGTTTTTGTTTCTCTGGGAAAACCTGTATCTCTCTTTCTATTCTGAATGACAGGCTTGCTGTATAAAGGATCCTTGGCTGCATATTTTTCTATTCAGCACACTGAATATTTCCTGACACTCCCTTCTGTCCTGCCAGATTTCAGTAGATAGGTCTGCTACTACCCTTATGTATCTACCCTTGTAGGTTAAGGCTTATTTGTCCCTAGCTGCTTTCAGAATTACCTCTTTATCATTGTATTTTGTCAGTTTCACTATGATATGTCATGCAGAAGATATATTCAAGGTATATCTGAAGGGAGTTATCTGTGCCTCTTGGATTTCAATCTTTGTTTCCTTCTACAGATTGGGGAAGTTCTCAGCTATGGTTTGTTCAAGTACACATTCGACCCCTTTCTATCCCTCTTCTTATGGAAATCCCTTGATACAGATATTGTTCCATTTTATTGAATCATTTAGTTCTCTAATTCTTCCCTTATGATCCAGAATTTTTTTCTCTCTCTTTCTCAACTTTCTCTTTTTCCATAATTATCTTCTATTTCACTTAATCCCCTCTCTACCTCTTCAATCCTTGCTGTCACCGCCTCTAGTTCATTTTGCACCTCATTTACAGCATTTTTAAATTCATCACGACTATTTTTTAGTTCCTTGGTCTCTACAGCAATAGATTCTCTGCTGTCTCTATGGTTTTATCAAGCCCAGCGATTAATCTTATGACTGTTATTCCAAATTCTCATTCATTTCTATTGTTTGTATCTGTCTTTTATGAATTCTTTAGCTGTCATTTCTTCCTGGAATTTCTTTTGAGGAGAATTCTTCTATTTCATCATTTTTGCTAGCTTTCTCTCCTTTATGCAGTTTAAAAGATTGTTATGTGCCCTGCACCTGCAAGTACTAGTATATTAAAGAGGAGTCATACACTGTCTTGGGCCTGGCCCTTCAGCAGGGATTTATTTTTGGAGTATGTTACTTGCTCTCTGTTGTTGTGACTTTGGTTGCTTTATCTCCCTACCCATAGAGATGTTTTGGACCCTCCACCAGGTGTGCTTTGATTTGTTCATTGAAGTAGCTCTGGAAAGGAAAACAAATAAATAAACCAAAAACAAAAACAAACAAGCAAAAAACAACAACAACAAAAAACACCAGCTACAACTAAATAATGGGTAGGGATGGTGTTGATGGAAGATGCCTTATCCCATACAAAGACAGAACTGACGATGGTGGGGAAACAAAATAAAATATAATTGGCCAGACAGAGAAACTATACGGGTGAATCCAGACAGAAAGAGAGGGAGAGGAAAATAAAAATGGAGATGTAGAAAAGGTATAAAGAGATTACATTAAATATGTCTGCTTAAAAAAACCAACAACCATGGGGCGCCTGGGTGGCTTAGTCGGTTAAGCGTCCGACTTTCGCTTGGGTCATGATCTCGCGGTTCGTGGGTTCGAGCCCCGCGTCGGGCTCTGTGTTGACTGCCAGCTCTGAGCCTGGAGCCTGTTTCAGTCTGTGACTCCCTCTCTCTCTGGCCCTCCCCTGCTCACGCTGTCTCTCTCTCTCTCCTAGAAATAAATAAACAACAACAACAACAACAACAAAAAACCCAACAACCAGAATAACCAGACTAGAGGAGGGATGAAATAAGAAGGCGATAAGGAAGATAAATATAGATATGTAGATATCTATATATATATTAAGAATTGTCCAATAATTACATCAGGAGATTCAAAACCGCTGGCTGCCTTGGAACCGGTGGCAGTGCTCATTTGTCAGTGTAAATCCTATTCCTACAGATACACAGTTACCAGGCATGGAGAGGTGTGACAAGTCCCACCTCCACTGTGAGCCCACTATCCATTCCCTGAAGCCTCACCTTGTTGGTGATGAGGAGAAAAATAGTGACACCTCAGTGGCTCCTCCAGGACCGGATGTCCCAAACTACTCTGTTGAGGTTATACTCACAGTGCCACTGGTGTGAATGAGATGGTTTGTCCCACCCCACTGATGCCCGTGTCTCTCTGGTGCTTGGCTGGGATTTAAACCCCGTAGTCTTTTTTTTTTTTTTTTTACAAATAGTTTATTGTCAAATTAGTTTCCACATAACACTCAGTGCTCA